>NC_134848.1:47706080-48006080 GCF_965363235.1 Mytilus galloprovincialis | reverse complement strand
TGAGGGTCCGAATCTCCCAGTTGGGCCAGGGGGCCTGATGATCCTGATGGTCCTTCTGATCCGGAACAACCTGTTGATCCAGTCGGCCCAGTTGGTTCAGAATCTCCAGTTGATCCAGTCTCACATTGAATTCCCTGTATTCCTTTATGCGAACTAGGACCAGAAGGCCCAATCGGTCCTGTTTTCCCAGTCATTCCTTTTGGACCATAATCTCCAGTTTGTCCTCGAAGTCCTTTAGGTCCAGTCGGTCCTGTTTTTCCATTCACTCCCTTTGGTCCAGTTTTACCATGAGGACCGGAGACACCAGGTGATCCAATAGGTCTAATTGGTCCATATGGTCCAGATAGGTTTAATAATATATTTTAAGAAAATAAAGAGAAAAAATGGTGTCACCGAACTTGTTTTTTGCTACAAGTAAAAAGAAAAAAAATCCCTATCAGTCCAGTATATTTTTTTTTACTAAAAGAGTTATTTTCCCTTAAATAGCTCATATGAAAAAAATGATTCTAAAACAAAACAAAATGACATTTGTTTAAAAATTTTGAATTATACAATAAATTACCAAGTTTTCTTTATATTATTAAACAGTCTAACCTTTAAATTGCAAATCTGTCTCCATATTTGTAGATTTAGGCAAATAACTAGATCGATCTTTTACTGTGATTGTACAATCCAATATGGCGGTATACCATGTATCTACCTTAAGTTGGAGATGACGGATTTAAAAGTTTACCTTTTTGATAATCATATTTTAATGGAAACACGTGATACATGAAATACATATCCGCTCTATGCATACTTATATTTAGTACGTTACCTTTGGGGCCAGGTATACCACGCCCTGGTGGTCCTGGTGGCCCTGGTGGCCCAGGAAGTCCTATTTATAAAAATGACCAATTGAATTTGGTTGATGAAATATTATCTTTTAATTGACATTGTCATTTATGATGTTTTCAAATTTGTACTTTTATTTTTATCTATTATGTTGATGACATTTCTCGCTATCATAGTATCAGTGTTGACATATAATTTATAATATAAAGTTTTATTTTCGAGGTTACAAATTAAAATGCGCTGGTACATAAAAGTCAGTTTTAATTGTGGGATCTTTTTTGGTGCTTTAAATAATCAATATTTACGATATCCTTCACATAACTGAATGACAGCATGAAACATTTAGGCTGATAAATCAACATAAGTGTGTAGTCTTTCATTTCTGTATTCCTTGTTGTTTATATTTCCCTCTTTTTTTTTTTTAAATTTTAGCACACATTATTCGAAATTCTTTCTTTTTTTGCCCTTTGTTTTCTATATTTCTCAATTTCTTATTGACCACATGGATTTTGTTTAGCCCCTTGTAAATTGTATTACATTTTGCTTAGTTATCACAATATGTTCAGTTTTAATTTGATTTGTCGTTTTATAATATTACATTTATCAACGGACTATGTTTAATTTCTTCTGTTCGAACTGCAAACAGGATGTCACATCTTTAGAAGACTTCCCATTGTTAAAGGTTTACTTGTCAATGACCACGTACTGGTGAACACTTTTGAAAATAGTAAATAGTACAAAAATGAATTCGGGTTTAAAACAGCGAATTAATTGATAGTTTGGTATTATTTGAATGTGAACTATAACCAATGTGATTTCAACTGATCGGGTGGGGCTTATGTATTGATTTGCAAAATATTTGTCTATTTCAAGATGTGCGTGATAAAGATGATTTCATATTTTAACCGGATCGATGACCATAACTGGTCACTTCATTGATGAGTTTATCCAAATACACCTGTCTATAGATGTACTGTTCTATGATAAGCGAATCGGTTAAACCCCGCCATGTCAAGTAAAATAAATGAAGTAATACAAAGGTGTTTTGACTCACCAATGACTTCATAAGGTTCATCTGTAATTTGAAACGATAAAACAATTTACTTTTAATCGGAATCCGTTACCTTTTAGACATCTTTGTCTTATTTTCATTTTAGCATTCTCTAGAATCGCTTTAAGATTATACAATTAAATATCTGCTTTTTACGTTAGCTCTTTACTTTCTACTAAGGAAAACAACTCGTTAAAAATGTATCTTAAAGTACAGAACTGCCAAAAGACAATTGCAAAACAACACATATAATTACCATGATTATTTCCTTTTTGATGATCTGTGTAGTCGGTATCATATCTTTTTACAAGATGTACAATCTGTATTTGAATGTTAAATATTGATATATATATATATATAGAGATATTAAGATCATTAGAAGTACTATTGAAAGTATATCATGAATTTATAATCTACTGAACGGAAGGTTATTTAAGGAATGACTGTAATATTTGTTCTGTCTATGAGGAAATAACATAAAAAATGTGGTACACACTGAATAAGCGCGTAGCGCGTTATTAAACAGTGTCGTCACATTTTTTATGTTATTTCGAATAGACTGACAAAATATTACAGTTATTTCTTATAATTTATTTCTAAATTCCATTTTAAACCGGCGTAAATCATGAACAAACGTTGATGACGTCATGGTCACATGACAAAATTGTGTCTATGATATAATAAACAAAACGACGTCAGCCAATCAGAAGACGTGTTACATCCAAAATTAAATTATTCATACACAAATAAGAAAATAACATTATGTCATTGTTCAGTTCTATTTATTTAGGACGTTTTAAGCCAATAAAAACGTGTTGCTGTACTCTTTTGAAAACAAACAGTCTGCATAAAATTCTGAAACGGTGAAATGAAGTTAATGTTGATGAATTGCAGTTTACTGTCATTATTCTTTGACATGAAATGATTTACTTGGATGCGAAGCACAATATGCTATTTGAAAATTTTCTGTTAGAGTTACTTGACGTTTGCATATCGCGTTAAGTTAAAAGATGTAATCATAATTACACCCTTTTCAATTTTAGCGATTGAAAACTTAATCTCATTAATTTTTTGTTCTCCATGTACCTCCATTTCTGTGCGTAGAGACCTTCCAAAGAAAGGTATTAGATAACCATCACGCAGATTAAATTGAACTTAAAAAACAAGTCGAAACTCCATAATATTTTCTTAAAATATACACGAATGTATGTAGTATAAAGGCAACCTCAACCTTCACGCAGATTGAAATGAACTTAAAAAAACAGGTCGAAACTGCATTATATTTTCTTAAAATGTACACGAATGTATGTTATTCTAAAGGCAACCCCAAGAATGTTTGCATTGCAAACAATACTTCACATCCTCAATAATGAATCATGATAACAGTCATTCATATTAATTTGTAGATATGTGTGCCATTATACAATATAGTTCAATTGTCTTTTAAGGATCATTTGTAGCGATTTAACCATCAATTTAAAAAACGATGTTTTGTTTCAATTACTGTGTATTTTATTTTCGTGGGTATAAATTTTCGTGGAATGCTGAAAACTTGCATATTCGTGGATATTTTATTTTGTGGTATTGCTAATGTCTATGTATAAAGCTTATTGAAAATATGTTATTCGTTGAACATTTGGATTCGTGGTTCACCTTTATCCTGGAAACCCACGAAAATTGGTATCCAACGGATAATAATTAATCCACAGTATCAGAAAAAGCAGAATATTGAAATGATATTTCGAAACAAGCTGCCATTCTTGCTAGCATTTAAAGAAAAATAGCTCACTGGTATTGACTTGCGAATCCATAATTAAACTTCCGTTGAGTCTGTTTTTTATGATTAAAAGAGGTGATAGATACTAAAGAGACATTCAAACCCACAATTCACAAAAAAGGAAAAAGACCCCAAAATTAAAAAAAAATAAAATCAAATAATAACAGTATGCAATACACAACATAGAAAAGTATAAACTGTGGGTGATCTCATGTTCTCCAGAAGGGTTCTCCTTCACATTTGGTATCCTTTGTGGTGTTAAATGTAAGTACAAACCCGTTGATAAGCTAATTCGCACTTGGGGGAAAGAGGACAGGGTTGTGGTTACGATAATTGGCACGTTTTTGTCGTCATATGTGAAACAGCTATTTGATTACAGTCAACCAATTCTTGATTTAATAACTTAAAGAGTGGCAAACATAAATAAAATTGAGAAAGGAAAAGCGGAATGTGTCAAAGGATTGTGTCCTCTGAAATTGCCTGTAAAAATAATGACACGATATCAATATTTATTTTTTACATTTAAGGGAAGTACTTCCACCAAGTACTATCTAAGTAGTAGAGAAGGTAAATTTTGTAATTATTTGTAAGCATATTACTACACTGTTCATTGAAACCACGAAAAATAATTATCAGACATAAATGTGAAATGTTCAAGCTTTCAGGTAACACGATGATGTATCGGTTGCGCCAAAAACTGTACTAATAAAACTAAACATTTTGCTACGGTTTGATGAATTATTTTTGAATAATTCAATTTTGGATGTAACGTGTCTTCTGATTGGCTGACGTCGTTTTGTTTATCAGCGCATAGACATAATTTAGTTATGTGACCGTGACGTCATCAACGTTTTTTTTCATGATTTACTCCGGTTTAAAATGGAATTTAGAATTAAATTATAAGGAATAACTGTAATATTTTATCTGCCTATTCGAAATTACATAAAAAATATTCAGTGTGCACCACATTTTTTATGTTATTTCTTCATAGACAGCAAAAATGGTACAGCCATTCCTTAATTAGACAAGAAACTATCAATTGTTATATATTCATACTAATAGATATAAAGATTTTTTTTTATTGTTTCCGTAATTTTTGTTTACAAATCACTTTATATTTGGATATGATATTAACAGAACTTAAAATTTTGTCCACTCAAACTTCAAACAATATGCAAACTTATCCCTTTATTACTGGACTAACGCAACTTAACATTTTGCCCCTGTTTGATGCATTATTTATGATTAAACAAGAAACTATCAATTTTTAAATTTTTATACTCACAGTAATTTTTTTTTATTGTTTCCGTATTTTTTTTCTTCACAAATCACTTTATATTTTGAGTTGATATTAACTGAATTTATAAAATTTGCCACTTAAACTTCATTTTATAAATTCTTAATAAATCTATATAAGTTACATTGAAAACACCTAATCGAAAATTAGAATACGAGTTTCTCTGATTTTTATAAACCCGATATGAGTAATATCCGGCAAACCATATGCAAACTTCTCACTTTTCATTGTTTGATTTGGTTCGGTCATTTAATATCTCATATACATTTTGTAAACAGTATTTTGTCGTTCATGATTAAATTAAAAAAAAAAACGAATTTTCATTGTTTAGACCGTTTTTAAGGATATTGAATCCGTCGCAGGTAACAATGTTCATTTTTATGATTCAGCTATAAATTCAAAATACCGATTTATTTATGCATATAAATATATATATATGTCGATGGTTGCGCATTAAGACACACATTTAATCCCTATGCATATATCCTTATTATCTAATGGCAGTAAGAATTTCCCAACTTTGATTTCAGACGGCCTCTGTAATATAAAGGAAAATAACAGATTGTTATATTGATTTTCCGTAAAAATAAAGAGGTCTTACTCCGCTTCCAAAAATTATTATTTTATTCCGAGTCCCAATTAGTGTAAATTCCTAATAACCGTGGAGTGTAAATTCCTAATAACCGTACAAATTTAGGCCCAATCCCAAATTCCCGGAACAATAAAGGTACAATCCAAGAGTCTCGGCAAAGATTCTTCCGCATCTTATTCCAGAACTTACCTATAGTATTTCTTGTTACTATGTTGTCGCCAAGATAATGCATGAACTATTTGTCACTGGATATAAAGTCTCTTGTTTGCGTGTCTTTAAGTGATGCTCGAAACCCAAAGTTTATAATATAAAACTTTACTACCAGTTTATAATTTTAAGAGCATTTATAAAATCAGAACTGTTGAAAAAAATGTAAAACCCTTCTGCAGGAAGCCAGTCGTGCACTATCCTCTTGCATGATGAAGGTATCAAAGCAGTTTATGAGTACAACATAATTCATTTGGTAAACAATTAAGTTAACTGTACTAAACTAAATTTTGCGATCGATCTTAAAACTTATGCTTATGAATTTAATACACGACATCTCTATTATGGAAATGCCACGTATATTTTATTATTATTATTATTATTATTATTTACAATATTTATATATCGCATTATCTAATTAAAATTACTCTAAGCGCTTAACATAAAACAATCAATGCAGCTAAAAGAGGTGTACATGTTAAACATTAAAACAATGAATGCAATAAGAATGAAATAAAATTTTAAACACTTATAAAAAATAAAAGGAACAGAATAGTTAAAAAAAAATAATAATCATAATTAAAAGGCATGTTATACTACAACGAAAATAACAAAGTTGAAAAGTCATTGTCAGTATAAAAAGTTAAATGCAATCACTGAAAGCGAGTCTAAAATAATGGGTTTTTAAATTTTTCTTAAAAGTTCGAGTGAGTGTTCATGTCTTAGATGGCTAGGAAGATTGTTCCAGAGACTCGCAGTAGCTTTGTCAAAACGTCTTTCTCCATAGATTTTGGTGCGTACACGAGGTTGTATTAGCTGCATTGCATTTTCCAATCTAAGAGATCTTGATGGTTGATAGGCGATAATGAGTTCCTCAAGATGGACGGGCGCTAGGCCATGCAGGATTTTGAAAGTATACAAAAGAAGTTTGTATTGTATTCGGTACTGCACCGGGATCCAATGAAAAGACACAAGAACTGGTGTTATATGATCATAGTTCTTGGTACGTGTAACGAGCCTGGCTGCCGTATTCTGTACTCGCTGTAACTTATTGACTAAACTGGCATTTACTCCATATAGCAGAGCGTTTCCGTAGTCTAGACGTGACGTTACAAGCGAGAAGACTAAACGTTTTACAGGTATCCTCGGTGATATATTGCCGAATTCGACCAATGTTCCTAATTTGGAAGTAGCAAGACTTCGTGATGCCATTGACCTGCTTAATGTTCTATCAAAATAAACACCAAGATTTTTTACCACAGATGCATTGCTTACTATTGATCCATCAAATAACAGATGACAATTCGAAAATTCCTTTACACGAGTTTTTGGTGAAAATAAGATCAGTTCCGTTTTGTCTTGGTTCAGTTTGAGCATGTTTAAGCACATCCATTTACTAATATCAGCTAAACAAGTCTCTAGACGTGAAGATATGTTGTCCCAATTATCGAGTGGTTTGATAACTAGGTACACTTGAGTGTCATCAGCATACCCATGATAGCTAAAGTTGTGTCGCCGACATATTTCACTGATTGGTTTTGCAAAAATGCAATACAATCGGGGTCCCAAGACCGAACCTTGCGGAACGCCATATTTAATGTTTATTACATCTGACAATACGGAGCCAATTGCTACACGTTGAGTTCGACTTTCAAGATATGATCTCATCCATGACAGAGCTTAGCCAGTTATGTCGTAAGAGTATTCTAACCGATTAATCAGGATGGATGGTCGATAGTGTCGAATGCAGCGGATAGATCGAGCATAAAAAGTACCGCACAGCAGATATTATCAAGTGCCAAATAGCAAAAGTATCTGTGGATTTTATATTTTCAAAGATTACTTCATCAATTGATACTTACTGTGAGTATATTTAAATATATTTATCTATGTTGATAGATGTGCATAATGTCAAATTTTAAAAATACTAATAATTTAGTCTCTAAGAACGTTTGCTAGATTATCGCTGCAATTTTTGCTTAACTGGTGCAATTTTGGTAATCGATGCAATTTGGTTACTGCTACATTAACAAATTTAGTGCAAAAAAGTGTCATTTTTATGATTAGCGTTTTTTTGCGCATTTTGTTATCAAACTAATATAAATTTCATAGCACGTTTCGAATTGCTTATTTTTAAGGAATGGCTTAATATTTTTTTATTGTGCATTTTGAGTGGTGATGAAAACATTGTACACATTAAAATCTCCTATGAAATTAATATAAAAAAGTTATTTCAGAAAAAATGAAGGTGCAATATTAAGGTAAAAAGTTGAATTTTACAATTAGAATTTCTTTTTTAGTAAACGTAAGGACAAAAAGCTATGAAAATGTATTACTTCTAGGAAAAAGGAATTTGGTAAGATCAGTATTACAATAAATTTCATATCAAGGTTTTCTGTTAATGAAGAACATGTTTAAGACATATCTTTTCAAAATCTTATTGTTTTAGCTCTTTTTCATTGTGATATTGGTCAATGAATTTTTACGAATTTCCGCCGGAAATAAAACGTGATTAAAACGTTTAGCTGATTTTTACAGAGTTATCTCTCTGTAGTGTTAGGTACGACCTTAACCCTTTTAGCCTCATGAACTTTTGCCATCATTGGCAATCTTTCTTTAAACTGGTTTTATATATATATGTAATACTCCCAAACGTGTCCTTCCCCCCAAACGTGTCCGATTCCCCCAAACGTGTCTATTCTCCCCAAACGTGTCCCTAATATTCAATATTCCCCAAACGTGTCCGATTTCAGAACCCCCAAACGTGTCCGATAATTGTTATTCGCAAAAAGATGTCCACTATTATACACGCCAGAATGTCTCACGTCTTTTAGCGCTAAAACATGTATGCCCTAAATGAAATCGATAACGTTTACCGCAATTCTATTAAGAGGGAAGCAATTGATGAGGTAGCCATTTATTAGCATTAGTTTGTTCAATGCCGGTTGTTAATGATTATCATAATTGCAAATTTAATCTTTATCATATTAATTAAATTTTGACTGAAATTGCTTATTGTCCAGTTGCAAGTATTTCATGCTCATTAATAGTGAACATACAAAAAATTAAAGGAAGTTGAATTATTTTTTTACTGTGTAAATTATTTGTGTATTATAAACTCCGGTGATGTCTTTTATATCAATCCGACGGCGATCGTTCAGCAAAGTTTACTTCCATTTATTCAACAGTTCTGATATTTTAAAAGCTCATCAAATCATAAACTGTTATTCAGTTTTTTTTTAATAAATTTTAGGTTTCGAGCATCACTTAAGACACACGATTAAATATAACGTCAAGTGCCAAATATTTCATGCATTATTTGATTGACATCATGTTAAAAAATTAGATAGGTTCTACAAATGTATTATCATACCGGGAGCCAGTCCACATTTGTCAACACTGGTATCACGCAGTACTTTGATAGTGAACAAATATATCCTGTGGAATTGTTTAGTAAAACTCCCTGGACGATATGACCAGCTACAAATATTACAATAAAGGAGATATCGTTGATTACAGAAACAATCCTGCTATGAACAAAGGGACTGCTGTTTTAAGTAGCGGTTTCTAGCGAAGAGGTGTAGTAATACAAATAGATAAGTGTCCTAGACGAGGCACATTTTACACGGTAACAGATGCTATAAAAGACTTTTGTTTTCAAATAAACAGACACTAGATAAGAATGGCACAATAAAAATGTATTTTTACTAATTGCAAATTAAATTTGTACTGTATTTATTAACTTTAGACATGCATATTTAGAGAGAACATACAAGTTTTAATGTTTTAATGTTTTTACAGTTGTAGTGTATAAATTAACTTTAAACTGTTGATTGCGTATTGTCCAGTTGCCAGTATTTCATGCATATTTAGAGAGAACATACAAGTTTTAATGATTTTACATTTCTAGTGTATAAATTAACTTTAGACTGTTGATTGCGTATTGTCCAATTGTTTTATGCATATTTTGAGAGAAGATAAAAGTTCTAATGCGCAGAGAAAATGACATTTTGAGCAGGTATATGTACAGTTTATATAAAAATGTTTGCTTACAATTTACATACGACATAGCCGAAATGACGCCCCACTCTTACCAAGTTTATACTGCCGGTTTAAAAAAGACCATACGACTTTATGTTTATTTTTAATGAAATGGTAAAATTATTAAACAAATGAAATAGCAATAACCAAATAACGCTCGATATGGACACGTTTGGGGGATTGAACACGTTTAGGGGTTAGTTGAAAATGGACGCGTTTGGGCACGCATACATGTTTTGCAGTTCAATGACGTCGATGTGGACACGTTTGGGGGAATCGGACACGTTTGGGGGGAAGGACACGTTTCTGAGTGTTACATATATAACTTATGTGTTAATCCTAACCAAATTGAAACTTAAGGCTTCACAAGCCTGAATCGCTCCCTGTTCGTGACTGAGATGAAAAAAAAAATGAAACTTTCGTAAAATTTCCTCTGTTTAAAGTATTGAATATCTTTTTAGGGGGTATATGTTATACATTTTCTTTACACGATCAAATCATCGGAAAATTTGATGTTTTCACTAAATGGCATTTTATTGCAAGCTTTATTTCACTTACTTGACCGAGGACCTGAATGTTCCACTACAGAGAAGTTTTTTTTTCTGTCTATGAAGAAATAGCATCAAACATACGGTGCAAAATGAATAATCTGCGTAGCTTGTTATTTAAAAGTCCTGTAAAGATATATGTAGGACTCTTAAGTGATGGGAACCGTGTAGAACTATATAGTCAAGCTGAAATGCAATGGTCTATGCCGAAGTGTAGTGGTTCTTTCGCTGATCTGCGATGATCTATTAGACCCGTAAATTACTAGTGTATAGATTTAAGATGTCCAATTATTATGAGAGCTTAATTTCATCAAAGATAGTATGTATTAATATATCACATTCAAAAATATCTCCGGTTGAGATAAAAACCATCTTCCAAGTGATCTTCCTAGTTTCTTGACATCATTTGCAGCAGCAGTACGGATGTTTCGCTTATTTTGTTTCGTTCTAACTAATCCAGGCGTGTTTGCATTTCAAACCAATTCCACGTACCAGTCATTGCAATTAGAACTTGTTGTAAAGGAAATGAAACCCCGCCACATTTTTGCGCCTGTCCAAAGTCTGGAGCCTCTGGACTTTGATCTTTTTTTTTCCTTAAATTTAGTTCGTTTATATGTTTTGGAGTTTAATGTGACGTCCATTTTCACTGAACAAGTACACAATTTTATGTAGGGGCCAGCTGAGGACAAAACGAGTCAATGCAAATGAGACAACTCTCCACAAGAAACCAAATAACAGAGAATTTAACAACTATGTGTCACCGTACAGCCTTCAACAAAGAACAAAGCCAATCTCGCATAGTCAGCTTTAAAAGGCCCGGAAATGACGCAAGCGAAACAATTCAAACGAAAAACTAACAGTATAATGATCAACAAATATGTAACACATCAACAACGGACAACCACTGAATTACAGGCTCCTGACTTCGGACAAACACATACATACATAATGTGGCGGGGTTATACATTCCCGCCGGATCCCAACCCTCCCCTAACCTGGGACAGTGGTTTAACAGTACAACAGAAGAACGAACTATTAAATCATTACACTACAACAATACAACGTTAGAGTGAAAACTGTAATTGTAATGACTATTTTTAACCGTGACTATAATTATCTAAATTACACAGGGATATCCTTTACAGAGAACAGCAATACTTCTGACAAACACATTGATATCTACATAAAACCAGGTTCAATCCACAATTTTCTACATTTGAAAATACCTGTACCAAGTCGGGAATATGACAGTTCATGTCCATTCGTTTTTTTGTGTTTTGTCGTTTGGTTTTGCCATGTGATTATGGACTTTCCGATTAGATTTTCCTCTGAGTTCAGTAATTTTGTGATTTTACTTCTTTTTGTTTTGGCATGTAAACATGACAAAGAGAGATTAAGGAGTTCATTGCATATCAAAGTTACCACCTTCTCACTTTGGCGTAGCAAACAGCAAGACAGTGTCACAATGCCACCATCACACTTCAGTTTGATTAAAAATAACATACGCAACAGTAGTATTCCTACATATATGCATGTAGAATAATTTAAAACGTTGCTAGATTAATTTGTGTAAATAAAAGGAGACTGGTTGTTTATAAATGAGACAACATATAGATTAACACCAAAGCTAAAAAAAGGCCAACACTCGGGTTTCTTCAATCACTGGTGGTAAGCGGATGGTCGTAACTTAAAGTTACGACCATCCGAAGATGGGAGACAACTCTAGGGATACATTTTCCTTTTCCGATTTTCGTGCAGTAAAACAATGTTTCAGTAAAACCGCTTGTCTCATACATACTAATCGTCAGTGCGTTGATATTGAAACAAAATTGGATACATAAAAACATTCCAATTTTCGTAAAATGATCATTCAATAATTCGAGCATGATGGTCGTAACTAAAAAAACAAAAATGTTCAGGATGGTCGTAACTTAAAATTGTGATGGTCGTAACTCTTTATTAAATAGGACCTAATAAGACAAGTCAATAGTTTTAAACGTGTCTTTTGTTATATGAATATATTATATGATATATTGGTGAAGTTGATTTCACTAAATGATAAAAACTAAAAGAGGTGAAGAGAGGGATACCTGTAAAGTGCGAAAGGAAAGAAAATTGGAACGAATCAAAAAAAAAAAAAACCCAATACAAAATGAAATGACCAGTCACTGTTACTTAAACTATAATGTATAAAATCAACCAAGAGGCAACTAATTATAAGCTGTTAAGTTTAATAACAATATAAATTCTCAAAAGTGGAGAATTCATTTTAACACACAGCTCTGGTTATGATCATTCTTAGTTACGAATTAAGAAAAGGCGATTTTAACAAATTTGATATCACATGAAATAACAGTATCCTGATTTATTTTCTTTATATTGTGCATGTATTGAAAAGATAAACTTTTTAAAAACTAGTATGTACCTACTAGGTGGAATTTAAAAGAAAAATCTACAATTTAAAATTGATACTTTAAGACGAAAGAGCACAAGTAAGGAGTCAAAATAATGTTATGTGGATCGTTATCGAGACAAGACCATATCCGCGAATTCGCAGGTCCGTAGTCGAATTAAACAACATACATCTTATTCTTAGCCTGGAATTTGAGAAGTCGTATTGTCATTTGGTATATAGTCAAGCTGATTATAAGGTGCAAATTCGAAGTTCAGGTATAATTATTACCCGTGGTTTTAGAAAATTCTGAAAACGCCTATTGGTACCATGCTATCTGTTATACATCTTTGTCTTTCTTATGGAAAATACCATGAACCCTGGACCACACGTCTTTTATTCCCAATTCATAAAGGGAATGATGCATCCGATCTTAATAACTATCGAGGAATTACAATTACTGAAGCCTTTTTATAAAGATACTTGATACACGTCTTTTGTAAATCCTTAGATAAATATCATATCATTGATGAGAGCCAAATTTGGTTTACCAAAAAAAAAAAAAAAAAAAAAAAAACACAACCATCTGACCATATATTATGTTCATTCTAAAAACTATTATAAATAAGTATTGTAATACAAAAGAAGGTAGAGTGTTTGCCTGCTTTGTTGATTTCCAGAAGGCTTTTGATACTGTCATTCTCCCAGGGATAAAACTTAAGCTATTTATAGTTAGAGTATGGTAAGAGATCTCTTTAGAACTAAAGTTGGAGTAAAACAGGGAGATAATTTGAGTCCAAATTTGTTAAATTTTTTTATAAATGAACTTCCTGATTGTGTTAAAAGTTCCCCTGGTCCAGCTGTTGTTTATTCACGACCAGCCTATTCTTTACTATACACATGCTGATGATCTTGCCATTTTTTTTTAACTTCAGCAAAAAAATGTAGATTGATGGCTTATCCTAAGATTCTTTCAGAAAGACTACGCATTGAATTTTGTAAACATTTACTTGGTGTTACCAAAAGAGAAACACATTTTGCCTTTCTTTCTTAGCTCGGTAGATTCACTCTGTATTTTGTCATTGCAAAGTCTATGATCAGATACTGGCACAGGCTTGACAATTTGGGATCATCTTTCCACTACTAGAGGAGGCATATTTAGAGTCAAAATTTCTACACGAGTTAAAAAAATTCCTTCACAGTATGGATCCTTAAACTTCTTTCTAAGGAATATGGGGGTCAGCAATTCATATTGTTTACTATGTGCTGATTATAATGTATTTTTTTTTGAATTTCAGCAAAAGGACTTCAGCAAACAGTATTCATACATAGCTGGTATCCAGGATAATATTTAAAATATAGATCTTTATGCTTCAACTCAGCGTGCTGGTCTTTTAAATCTGAGTACATTCATACAATATAAACATATAACATAAATATTATTTTCAACCTGCATATGTATGTGATAGTTGCCGCAGTACATTTAGTTCTACCTTGTAATATAATCTTAGCTACAAGGCTGGCTATAAACTACTAATATTTGATCTTACTCTTAAATTCAAAGCGTGTATCATTGTAAAATATATACCTGCATATATGTATGTAATATTTGCCGCAGTACATTTAGTTCTACCTTGTAATATTATCCTGTCTACAAACTACTGATATTTGATCTTACTCTTAAATTCAACGCGTGTAGCATTGTAAAATATATCAACCTTATTCATACTTTCTAGGTTAACACAATGTTCATTGCGACACCATGGATTAAGTTTTTATTCTGAAACAATACTTATAACAATTATCAATGATATACCGCAAGATCGTCATGCAATCGATAAAAAATAAAGACAACACGATAAAAACACCAGGCATTTGTGGATTTTCATTATTCATGATTCACCAAAAGCCGAATATTTGAAAGCCAATGGTTTATAAAAACTGCAATAGCTGATTAAAACTTAAAGAAGATTGTTCAAAATTGTACGTTCAATAATTTCTTCTGCCGACATGATTGCAGGAAGTAAAAAGTCGTCAATAAAAAAAAAAATCTGAAAGCAAATATTCAACAATTTTATGTCTTAACGTACAGTAAGTAATACTCAACCCTAATACTCAACCCTAACATACCATTTGGCTTAATGCGAGTTGATTAGTTTTCACTGTTTCTCCTAAATGATGGTCGTTTGGAACATATCAAAAATGTATGATTGATATTTCTTTAACTTAATTTCTGCATACCATTCTCAGAGTAACAAATGAAATAATATTTTTTTGTAGTAAACTTTATATAACAACTGAGTTTATTAACATGGTTATGCATGTGCACAGTACTTTTAAAATAGCTTGATAAAAGTTCGTCTAAATACATGAGTTACGGTCATCTTTCAAAGTTACGACCATCTTGTGTCGGTTACGACCATCATCCAAAATACTACAGTTGACATTACGACCATCACAAGTTAAAGTTACGAATTTTTGAATGACTATTTTACGAAAATTGGAATGATTTTATGTGTCAAATTTGGTTTCAATAAGAATGCACTCACGATATGTGTATATGAGACAAGCGGTTTGACTCAAATGAACCTTTTACTGCACGAAAATCGGAAAAGAAAAACTTATCCCTAGAGTTGTCTCCCATATTCAGATGGTCGTAACTTTTAGTTACGACCATCCGCTTACCACCAGTGTTCAATGGATACATGTCTTCAAAATATTTCAAGCTTTTAAAAACATATATGGATAGGGCTAAAGGGTAAGACATGGCTGACCGGAGAAAGTTTCAGCAACTTTTTACGAGCTCAATATACAACTTAATGATTACGATTTTGATTATTCTTCAGAAGTAGGAAAAAAATGGGTGCGGGATACTAAAAACATCGTCATCTACACCACTCCAAGATGAAAACTGTAATATTCGTAAAAGGCTTAACTTTCTATTGAAATCATTATTTCGCTATAATAGACCTTCTGTTAGTTATTTTTTCAATGAAGACAAATAAAATCCTGAAAAAAATGATTGATTTTTAAGTATCATATTTTTTTCACCACTTTTAATTCTTGAGAGAAGATATTTGATACATGATACAGAGTATCAAATAGTTTATACAGTTTTAAAACTAACACCGTTTCGCCATTCTATTTCCTTGTAAGAGTTATCTCCACAACCACTATTTTATTTGATATATCTACTCCTTTGCAACCGTAAAAGAAAATTCAAAATTTATTTTATCAAATAAATACTTTATCGTTAGGGTTTCGAAATATTTTTTTATCGAAAGCCATCAAGAGACTCCAAATGGGAGTAATTTCCCCTTATGTATTTGATATAAGTATGATGTATTTCTTACTGGTTAACCTTTAGTGAAAGAGACATATGGTCATATCAATATGAGGTCTCCGGTCCACAAAAAGAAGTTAGGTCAAGGTCAAAGGTCAAGTGCACGCTTTGATTTTGGCTTCTCATCAACATCCGATTCAAATTAGAAATTTCCCCCACCTTAGTGGCAATATACAAACTTCAGCTGCATACGAGATAAACATTCCCAACTCATTCAATATTCAAGAGCTTGCAACTCCTACTCGGACTTTGTAAAACGCCACTCGTGTCTGAGCAGAAAGTTGATGAACCAGGGTTATGAAAAAGAACGTCTCGTCCTTTTTTCTAAAAAAAAAGTTCATCGGAAGGTACCAAGACCTTGTTGATAAATATTCCGTTTCAACTTCACAAATAATACATGCTGGTCTTGATGTATAGATTCTGCGTACTGACGTTGTTTATCATCTTAACAACGTGTTATATTGTTCTTTCGTTTGTCTTTGTTCTATAAATAATTTTACTTTTACTGTTTAGAATGTTTTCTGTGATATCCATTCGACGTAGCTCGTTACTTATACATCCCGTCAATGTGTTTGTTTTATCTATCATTTTTGATAGTCTGTTTTGTATATGTGACTTTTTGTGTGTCTTTTGTTCTTATAACGTGACTCAGTACTGTAAAAGATCCCGTCATTATGTTATTCTTCTATTAAATGTCATTATGTTGTAGTTCTTTTATCAATTAGAAAATAAACAAACGACAAGATTATTTTAAATGAGTAGTGGTGTTAACCAGTTGTGAATTCTACAGAACTTCTGGACACTCTCGGTCTATTTCTGAAATTATTTCTTACATTCTTTTGATTTTTTAACCCTGTATGCCCTCATTCCCCATGTGAAATTATAAAAATGTTTTGTGTTAATATTGAACGACAAAATTTCTTCCTATGTGACGTATAAATTTTCAGACATCAGACACGTGAAGCAATGAATGTGTTTTTAATTTGATAGATGTTTGTGTGCATTTTTATAATATTTTTTGTTTTAAGATTGTAACACATTGATGACTGCTGTACCCATATTTTTACTATTTTATTTATTAGGTCTATTTTGTTCGCGCATCCTTGTAAATATATCGGAATCTGATGAGATTGTCGTAAACGTGAGATGTTTAGCGCTTGAAAATTTGGTTCAATCCACCATTTTTTACATTTGAAAATACCAGTACCAAGTCAGAAATAAGACAGTTGTTGTCCATTCGTTTGATGTGTTTTGTCATTTGATTTTGCCGTGTAATTAGGGACTTTCCGTTTGAATTTTCCTTGGAGTTCAGTATTTTTGTGATTTTACTTTTTACTCAATTGGTTAAAAGTGTACGTTGATTTTATTATTTATTTATTTTATTTACAAGATTGATCGTTTATATAAATATACAGTGTTAATTTCCATTGTTTAACCCAAGCGTACATTTTAGATAAATAAATTGAATGAAAACTACGGTTCCTAATTTGTGCATTGGAATTAAAAATTCGATATGCATCATTACTTTCTTTTGTTTACAACTCTGTCTTGTATTGTTCTGGTCGTACTATTTCAAATATTCAATTTCATGACTGTATCATGTGTATCCATAAGTTTACCATAGTACTATCATATGGTTGGGTTAAAAATTAATGGTAAACCCTTAGGCTAGTTTTTACTGTTTTAATGTTTAATCTTACCGTTTTAATTTCTTGACATAACTGCACGACTCGATTCTCAATTATATGTGTTAAGATAATCGTTGCAAAGAATCCTGCTCAAACTTTAGTGAAAGACGGGGTTAATCTTGCTTTGTTGCGAGAGTTTATATTCTTTGTTGAAGGCAATTGTAGTGACCTGCAATACAAGTTCCATTCAATTGAGTTTAGTTATTATATGTCTTGTGTTTCTGTCTCTGCCCTAGGTTTTCTATATGAGTCTATTGGCACGAGAAACTTCATGTGAGCTTGACCTTTGTCCTCAATGTAAAACTTGTATATTTTGTTTGAATTAAATGGAGAATTAACTGTATGATTGGCATTCGTACCACATCTTCTAAGATATATTAGATACATAAGATATATTGTTAGTTTAGTGTACCACAATGACCCTTTTATCAAAATCCTTTTTTTTTCACAAGAATCTCTTGACCAGACTATGACTTTTTGACTCTTGACCTTTGCATATTGGATGTGTCTCTTGGTATGATTACCTTGACGTCAAGTCAGGAGTCTCTGGTTTTTGTTAGTCTTGTATATTTTTAATTGTAAGTTGATTTTATAATTTGAAGTTTGAACTGGTACACATTTTGTTAAGGGCCATCTGAAGCCCGCCTCTGGAAGAGGAATTTTCTCGCTTTGTTGAAGATATAAAAAAGAAGATGTGGTATGGTTGCCAATGAGACAACTATCCACAAAAGACTAAAATGACACAGACTTTAACAACTATAGGTCCCCGTACAGCCTTCAACAATGAGCAAAGCCCATACCGCATAGTCAGCTATGAGGACTCATAAATGGCCTTTGACTGCTTTCTGCTCTTTTGACATTGTTACTGTCTCTTTTACACATTCCACATTTCCATTCTCAATTTTTTAGAATGTTTGGTTCAGATGAAACTAAATCCTTTAATTTCCGTGAATATCAAGTAAGAAAATTTACTGCTTCAGTAGCATCATGTTCTGCCAGCTGTGATAGATAATACAAAATGTTTCAATCATTTTACCTTAGATTTCATTTCATGGACATGTAGGTATGAATAGTCTGCTTTTACATCATAAAAATTCACACAGAAGGTATACGCATATCAATAAACTGAACTCAATGCTAAGAACCATTAAAGTACACTTAGACAGAGAGCTCAATCTAGTGAAACACTTTGTTAAGTTGGTCACATTTAACTTGATATCACTGTCTGTTACCAAACTGCACCGAGATCCTGAAAAAAAATGTGCAAGTTCAGTTTATTTAAAAAAGAATTCAATGGAAGAAAATAAGCTGATTACTGAAGTAAATGTAGAATATGTCTATTAATCACAGATGCCCCTGCTTGTGAAAAAAATGAGTAAACTTCCACATATAGATGCAGGATTCGCGTAATTTTGACCGTTTTGTGACCATAAGCATTGTGAATAAGTTTCAAAACATTTGGCTGAGGCAAATTAAAGTTAAAGAACAGAAACAATAGATTTAGCAGTTTTCCTATCTCAAGGCTCCGGGTTGACATTTGTATCATTGGTAATCGTACCACAACTTTTTACATATAAAAAAAACATGAACAGTGACGCCATCGTGACCCAATATTGAGCTTCACAGATCTGTGTTATGGGGTAATGTGAATCGCGTATAAGGTTCATAACATTTGATTGAGTCAGACTTATTGAGGGCCCTCATGGGGTTTTTGATTATGTGATTACTTGGCCGTTTTTTTAATGATTATTTGATTATTAAGCCAAATATTTCATGATTATTTGATTACCTAGGACTGTATTTTTAGTTTATGATAATTTGATTACTAAAGATAAGCAAATATTTAATGATTATGTGATTATATTGGCAAAAAAATGGTGATTATGTGATTACTAGGACCCCCCCATGAGGGGCCTCCTTATTTAAGACAAAGGAAACGAAATAGTCAGCACTTCTTATATTTTTTAAAGGGACATGATAACTCTTGAACGGTAAAAGTGACACTTAAAAATTTCAAATTTGATTTTGTGTTGAGGTGGGGATACCGCTTACATGTTCAACCCCGCCTTATTCGGTATGTATGTGCTTGTGGTAAGTCAGGAGCCTGTAATTCAATGAATGTCGTTTTTTATGTGTTACATACTTGTTTTTCGTTCATTTTTTTTACATAAATTTGTTCGTTTATTTTCTCGTTTGAATATTGTTTTACAATGTCATTTCAGTGCCTTTTATTGATAACTATATGCGGTATTGACTTTGCTCATTGTTGAAAGCTGCATATGACCCATAGTTTTTAGTGTTTGTGTGATCTGGTCTTTTGTGGAGAGTTCTTATTGGCACTCATGCCACATACGGGGGAGGGTTGGGATCCCGCTAACATGTTTAACCCCGCCTTATTTTATATGCACGTGCCTATTTTGTTTTTCGTTTATTTTTTGTACATAACTTATACCGTTTGTTTTCTCGTTTGAATTGTTTTACATTGTCATGTCGGTGCCTTTAAAAGCTGACTTTGCGGTATGAACCTTGCCCATTGTTGAAGACCGTGTTGGTGACCTAGGCTACATTGTATAATTGTTAATTTCTGTGTCATTTAGTCTCTTGTGGAGAGTTCTCATTGGCACTCATGCATCAGCTCCTTTTATATATTGTGTTTAAGTTTTGAAGTATTTGATTGAGGCAAACTAAAGTAAGAAGAGCAGAACCCGTTTTTATGGGACATTCGGGACAGACGGACTAGTGTAACTCTTTATGTTCCTAAATCATGGCGCCAACACAGAAGTTCTTACTATTGTGCTGGTGATACATATCCCACTAGCACTGTCATTAACACATGTACAATTAATTTTATTATAAAAATAATATTCAATCTTAATCTTGATTTCTTTATTTTTGGCCGAATGATTATATGCATGCCCTTCACAAGGACTGCATGAGTATCAAATTTGCCAATTTATTGTACATAATTATACATTTTATTATATTCATAACTTTTTTTCCAACTAATTAAAGCTTACCAACTTATTGATCATAACTTTCCTTTATATGTCTTTTAACATTCTGTTTTGAACAAAAAGATTTCTAACATATACTTCCCATGTATTTCTTTCAAATCTGCCATTATTAAAAATCCATTAAATAAATTCAGTCGAACTTGATAATAAATGTGCAATCAAATATATATGCAAGTCGTCAACTGGTCAAGTGGCTAGATGCACATATCGTTAGCCATATAAACAACATGTCCTAATTGGGTGGTTTTAAAACTTCTAGCATAGGTGGATCCAGGGGGCGCCCCCAAACCCTTTGTGGGGGAAATTTGGTTGATTATATAGGGAATCATTGAAGCATGAATGAAGCGGGCCCCCTTAGGAAAAGTTCTGGATCCGCCACTGTCTAGACATATTTACGTAAATATGGGATGAGTAAAGGAAAAAAAAAGAAAACAGCATGACTGAATTAAATAAAAAGATGTTCGATGTACTGTATACTTCGGTTTGTTTTAAAAATATATACGATGCTTTATTTTTATCTAGTTTTCTTATCAAAATAATTAAAATGAGAAAATAAATACCTTATAGCTTCCTTTACCGTCGATGCTAAAATGTTTAATGTTATAAAATAATTTTAGCGTCTTGGACCTACTTTACCTTTTTATTCGGAGACTTGCGGTTATTTTCTGTTACGTTCAACGGGAACATTAGAATGATCTAGAATAGAACCAAGATGGAACCAAGAGCGGATCCAGGGGGGGGGGTCCTTCGTGGGAAAAATTTGGTTGATTATATAGGGAATCATTGAAGCATGACTGAAGCGGGCCCCCCTTAGGAAAAGTTCTGGATCCACCACTGTCTAGACATATTTACGTAAATAAGGGATGAGTAAAGGGAAAAAAAAGAAAACAAAATGACTGAATTAAATAAAAGGATGTTCGATATACTGTATACTTCGGTTTGTTTTAAAAATCTATACGATGCTTTATTTTTATCTAGTTTCCTTATCAAAATAATTAAAATGAGAAGATAAATACCTTATAGCTTCCTTTACCGTCGATGCTAAAATGTTTAATGTTATAAAAATATTTTAGCGTCTTTGACCTACTTTACCTTTTTATTCGGAGACTTGCGGTTATTTTCTGTTATGTTCCTAATTGCATTCGGAATTCTCATGACTTTTTATACCTTCAATGTATTTTCCAAATCATTTATTTATTTAGTATATTTATATATAATTTAGGTCAAGGTAAAAAATAAATATGACTTTGTAATTTTTTCTCTTTACTATTTCAGTCTTGAGTGTGTAGGAAAAGATAGTATCTGTAGCTAGATTGCTACATTATTTTTAGCTAAGTTAGTACTACTTTGTAGACGGAGTCAATAGTTAAGCAGAGAACCAATCAAAATAAGGGACAGTATGTAACATACATAACATAATTTGTATTGTGTATGTTTTTATTTAACTTTTGTAAGATTTTTTTCGAAACATCATCAATGTTGTTAGTATGGCAATCGTTAATTGATTGTTCTTTGGAGAATTGTATGTGATAGTGAATAATCAAACGTTTCTGTAAATGTATTTACATCTTAGTAGAATCGATACAATGTTAAGCTTGAGATTATATGTTGGGCTTTTTTATCTATTTATTTTTATTAATCAATAAAACTTTATGCTCAACATTGCAGTACAGTAACTTTTTTGGATTCGACCGTCACTGATGAGTCTTTTGTAGACGAAACGCGCGTCTTGCGTATATATAAAATTTAGTCCTGGTAATTATGATGAGTTTATTTACAACCACTGGATCGATGCCACTGCTGTTGGAGATTTATTTCCCCGAGGGTATCACAAGCCCAGTAGTCAGCACTTTTTGTGCTGACATGAATTATCATTGATATTGTTATATTTATATATTAACTGTTTATAAAATTTTGAATTTTTGAAATACTAAGGCTTTTCTACCTCAGGTATGGATTACCTTAGCTGTATTTGGCAACACTTTTAGGAATTTTCGAATTCAATGTTCTTCAACTTTGTACTTTATTTGGCTTTTTTTTTTTTTTTTTTTTTTTAAACTTTTTTTAGATTCGAGCATCACTGATGAGTCTTTTGTAGACGAAACGCGCGTCTTGCGTATATATAAAATTTAGTTCTGGTATCTATGATGAGTTTATTTACAACCACTGGGTCGATGCCACTGCTGTTGGAGATTTATTTCCCCGAGGATATCACAAGCCCAGTAGTCAGCACTTTTTGTGCTGACATGAATTATCATTGATATTGTTATAATTATAAATTAACTGTTTACAAAATTTTGAAATTTTTTGAAATACTAAGGCTTTTCTACCTCAGGTATGGATTACCGTACCTGTATTTGGCAACACTTTTAGGAATTTTGAAATTCAATGCTCTTCAACTTCGTACTTTTTTTTTTTTTTTTTTTTTTTTTTTTTTTTTAACTTTTTTGGATTCGAGCGTCACTGATGAGTCTTTTGTAGACGAAACGCGAGTCTGGCGTACATATACCTTGTAACCTAACAATTTGACGTCAGACATATAAAAATAAAGAAACAATCTACGTCAAGCATAGTTTGTTTCAATAAAACGAACGATTGTTTGTTGACATAACATGTCCTGCAAACGTTTTATATGAGTTAGCTATTGATTTCAATGACATGTATTTCAGTTTATCAAACAAGGCTACACATAGGAGAAACAAAGGTAAGTCATGAAAATACTGACAATACCATATTGTCAAAATACAATAGAAAAAAGCCAAACAACAATCAACAAAAAAGATAAACTTGATTTTTATTGCACAAGTATTCCATATCAAGAGGTATGCTACAAAGATTGATGTATGCATCAGGAAAAGTCCACATCACCTTGATATATGCGCAGGTTATGCGCAGACTCTGCTTACCCTTCCGGAGCACCTGAGATCAACCCTAGTTTTTGGTGACTTCGTGTTGTTTATTCTTTAGTTTTCTATGTTGTGTCATGTGTACTATTGTTTGTATGTTTGTCTTTTTTTCATTATTAGACATGGCGTTGTCAGTATATTTTAGATTTATGAGTTTGACTGTCCCTTTTGTATCTTTCGTCCCTCTTTTAAATCTGATTTGTAACGTTTAAAATGGGGTTGACCTTTAACTTACAGTGAAGTGGATTTTGAACATGCACTAATCTATGTATGTCTTTATATTCTATGTTTTCTACCATGTATCGGTTTCTAACTTTTGAATGCATCTAAAATATTTCAATATTTTGTAATGTGGTCAATCAATCCGTATTACAAACTTCAGCTAAAAGAGAGCCATATAAGGACCTTATTGAACCAGTGTACATGGTGTAGTCATTGGTTTGACTTGCAATTAACAAAATAGATTTTTGAAAAGTTTATCTTTTATCCTTATCTGATCTAATTTTTGTATATATCAGAATACTTGAAATTTAATGGTTCTCATTTTTGTTTTCCCCGATTATCTTGATGCTCATTTTGTAATGCTTTTTTGGAATTATTTAAATAAAACATAGTATACATGCCTTAACGCGTATTTGATGCAATAAGCAAACTAGCAGTTTTGTATCTATTATATTACTGTACTTTAATGTTAAGGGAAGAATTTATTTATAATATTTCACCATATTTCGTATGTTAGTATGTAAAACATAACAATTGTTATCATCTTAACAGCAAACTGATATCTATACTATTAAACGAGGAGACTTCATTTTGTGTGTCGCTTCTCTTCCTTCCACAATAAACCAATCATCATGCCTCTGTGTCCTATAGGTACCATGTTTCGTCGCATTTGTCATCCATTCTTATTATTATTCAGTTTGGGTTATTTTGGGAGAAAAACGAAAAAAACTGCGTCCGGATATTTTTCCGTCATTGGACGAAATTTTAAGTCAGACTAGACATCCGGTTTGTATTTTTTCTGTACTTTGTACATACCAAAGACTATGAACAGCGTATATTTACTATCTGCTATCATTTTCAAGTTTACTATCCACGGCGGTCACTGAGTTTATTAAATAGAGAGGGTCTATATAATATGTCTATGACCGCCGTGGATCGATTAGTAAATTGAGAGTAGATAGTAAAAAGCAAAAACACTTTATTTATAGTAATGTATGTTCATAATATACAGATAAACGCTAACATTATTGAAATCAATAAAAAAAAAAAATATAGGAGTTTTGGAGGGAAAAATATAAGAGCCGGGCTAGAAAAACAATTGTCATGTCCCAAAGTACCTATAACTTTTGATACCTTTTCTAAAAATTTTCAGTCATCAAATCTTTTACAAAAATTCATCGGGTCACTAAGTATATTAAATAGAGAGGGTCTATATAATATATTAATGACCGCCGTGATCTGAGAATTGATAGTAAAAAACAAACACACTTTATTTATAGTAATGTGTGTTCATAACATACTAAACGTATGTTCATGTTGAAATACATAGAAAACAAAAAAAAAATGGAACTTTTGGAAAAAAAGGAGAAGGGTTGAAAAACAATTGTCCTGTCCCCAAGTACCTATAACTTTTATAACCTTTCCTGAAATTCTCCAGTCCTAAATTTTTTTTACAAACAATTCATCCTACAACACTTTTAACATACTTTCAACTACGCTCTCACGGGATGCCCGCGATTTCACAGGTGTGTTCTAGTATTTATCATCCAAGCCTAAACTATTTCAGTTTGGTTTATTTTTGGAGGAAAACGAAAATATAGGCGTCCATATATTTTTTCCGTCATAGGACTGACTTTTTGAGAAATATAAAAGACTTCCGCTCCCCTTTAGGCCTGTTTTGAAATTAAACATAATTTGCATAAGTACTTGGGACAGAACAATTATTTTTTTTTTTGCGTTTTTCTGTATACTATGATCATACATATACTATAAATAAAGTGTATTTGCTATTTATTTATATTATCAATTCCAATAGTTTTCTATCTACGGCGGTCACTGAAATATTTCTGTATACTACTATGAATGAATTGTATAAATTTGCTATAATTTACTATAAATTCCAATAGTTTACTGGGGTGACTTTAATATATCAGTGACCGTTGTATATAGTAATTATAGTATATATATATGTGTATGTTCATAGTATACAGAAAAACAGAAAGAATAAAAATCAGTTTTTGGAAAAAAAGGGGAAGGGCAAAAAAAAATGTGCTCAGTCCCCAAGTACCTTTGACTTTTGATACCTCTCCTGGAATTCTCCAGTTATAATTTTTTTTATAGTTTACATACCATACGCTCTATTTCCCCGCGATTTCGCGGGTGTGTTCTAGTAAATATAACAAGACTAACAAAGGGGGATGGGAATGGTAAGTATAGATACGTTTATAAAAAGTAAACAAACAAAACTTGTCTATCGTTTAATTGAGGAGCCATTGGAAAGCTGGAATGCGATCGGTAAGTACTGGCTTCGGAAATTTGATGAAAAATATAATGATGCCTTTTTTGTATGTTAATGTTCAAGTTTAAATGGTTTAGATATGAACCAACTACCACAAGTTTATCAGTAAATTATAACTACGTGGTCAGGATTCATTCAAAATATTGACACACCTTCACATAAAAGAGATATTTTAAATACGAAAATATTTGGAAACTCTTCTATTCGTTTCAAAAATAAACCATTGTTCTACTCTTCTTTTATAAAAAGCGATATCACAACTATCCAGGACATTTGGAATTCAGAAACTACAGATTTAATTAGCTGTAATGAAATTTATAGGAGGCTGATTGATAGGAGAAATTGTATTTCCGAATTTTCAAAAAACTAAACAGGCAATTCCTAAAGATTTCATGCAAATTTTGAAATCTTGCGGAAACCAGAATTTGCATCTTGAAAATAAATTAAAGATATCAAATGATCTTGAGATCATTAACTTAAACAATCAAACAATCAAACCATCAAAGTTTAAACTCAAATATATTCGTACGGTTTTAAATAAAGATGTATCTCCAAAATGTCAAATTAAGTGGGAGGAAATATTTGGAACAAATATACCATGGGAAAATATATGGTCGGGATTAGAACATTTGAAAATTGAAAATACAGTAAAAGAATTTCAATGTAGATCCTTGCACAATATTTTATATACTGAAGAAAGAAATGCCACATTTGTTAAAA
This sequence comes from Mytilus galloprovincialis, assembly GCF_965363235.1. Classification (NCBI taxonomy): domain Eukaryota; kingdom Metazoa; phylum Mollusca; class Bivalvia; order Mytilida; family Mytilidae; genus Mytilus; species Mytilus galloprovincialis. The sequence goes on along the minus strand of NC_134848.1, from coordinate 47,979,149 downwards.
TGACAGTGATATAGAAACGCTGCAACACTTATTTGTCAGTTGTAGTACATCACAGTTAACTTTTAAAAATCTCCGAAAAAGACTTATCAAATAAAACCTAGGATTAAATAATCCTTTTGTTGAAAAGGACATTCTATTAGGTAAAAACACGAGAGAATTAAAATATGATAATTTTTTAAATATAATTATCATATATTTTAAATGGACACTATGGAAAATTAGGAATTCAATAAAATTTGACAAAACGCCTAAAGCACCGCAAGATATTTATAAAACTGGAAACAAAACTTAAAAAATAATCTAAAATGTGTTCTTCTTTTGAGAGGCGTTGACATCACTGATAAGACAAAAGAGCCGGTTATAATGAAAATCTAGACAGTAAATGTAGTATAAGCTTGAGTCAAAGTACATTTTTGTATGGTTTATCGTATAAGAATATCGATTTTATCAAGTTATACAAACATACAAAAAGATAAAAATGTATTAGCCTATCATGTTTATTGTAGGAAATGCACATCTTTTGTGTGAGTATCTTATTATTTACTTACTATTTTGAAATTAAAGAATAGAACTGTTAGATGCTTCTAACATTATCATGATTATATGGATATATTTTTTACACTAATTGTAAATCCAAGGTAAAAAGTGGACAACATCTTTGTTACCTTCTATTTCCCCTGGATAGATGGTTCATTTTGTAAACAGGGACCCTTGGCCTGTCCCTGGACGACTAAGGTTATTGTATACAGGAAATATTTAGGAATAAAACGTTTATATGTCTAAAAAAAAAAAAAAAGGCCACAGGCTCCTGACTTGGGAAAGGCGCAACAATGCGGCGGGGTTAAACATGTTTTTTGATATCTCAACTGTCCCCCTATACCTCTAGCCTGTCTAGAAAAAACAAAGATACAACAATATGCACGGTTAAACTCAGTTACAAAAGTTCGAGTACATGTCTAAATAGGTAACAAAAGAATATAAACAACATAACAATGATACATTAATTGACAAAGGACTACTAGCAGTTACTGACATACCAGATCCAGACCTCAATTAAGCTGATTGAAAGATTATTTCTTTATCATAAGAACTTCAAGTACAATCCCTCCCGTAAGGGGGTTTAGTATTATACCATCATAAAATATATGAGAAGAACCGGAATCATGCCAACAACTGATTTTAGGATAAATGTGTTTATTTTCGATGCAAAGACCCTATAAGTGAATCAATATTAGAGCCAATATATGCAATATTTAATAAATTGTATCGTAACTATATCCATTCTTAATAAGTCTGTTAAGGTTGCATTCCTGTAAATATAGACAATGCAATTTTCCATAGGAACTCCTTTTACGGCTAAAACTGTACCACTTTTACTATGAAGTTTTGAAAAAAATCTTATCCTAGAATTGAAAGTTCAATGCAAAACAATTTTTTTAAAAGGTCAAAATATAGGGCTGTGCGGCAAATTTTCAACGTTCATATGCCCTGAACTTTTCAGAGTTCAAACTAACACTAATTTTCTTAACTACCCCTACCTCGAATGAAGGGTTTCCACAGATTTCAATGTAAACAATATGCACATGTATATTTACTGGTAACATTCCCAAGTTCTGTCTCTATGAGATGGAACACAGAGAGCATAACTGGAAACCGGTATGTAAACAAAATTAATTTTCTATGAATGTTCTAAATCTCCCCAAAAGAGGCGTGGTTTGAGAAACAGCTGTATGAATAAAGTGCAACCTTTAAAGGTTTTGTTAGCTTTTGAGTTGAGATAGTGACAAGGGAACGTCACAATAACAGAAGGGATAATTACCGATAGGATCCATTTCGACATTTCTTATTCACATTTATGTACATTATATATAGAAATAATTTAAAGTATAGAACTAAATAGCTTTTATAATTAGTATTAGTTAATTTGATATCATTCTTGTCAACAAGACTTACCTAATTAGATAAATATAGACTTACTTAAGTGAAGCTGAATAAAATATTCTATACTTTATTTAATGCTTGCGTCAAATTTTATCTCAGATATGATTGGCCTTTTAAATTTTAACCAATAATCTTGTGGTTCTTATAAGATGGACAAATAATCTAATGTGTTTCATTTATTTACCTTTTCAAGATGAAGTGGGTATTTATTGTAGCATTATGTGTAACATTATTTGGAATTCATATTTTGGCAGCAGTGACTTTAGCAAAAACAAGAAAATTAGGGAAGAACAGATTCTTTCGGTTAGCTTTTTATCTGATCATTACTGATGCCTGTTTGATGATTGAGTATGTTTGGAAGGTCATTACAACGAATATCTATGAATTCAGCATTGATGGTCTGCACCAATATCATTGTATAGTCATGATACATCTCTGTCCTGCTGCAATCCTGTGTTCCCTATTGATGACATTAAGCATGTGCCTCCATCGTTTGAATGCTACATTTACAACACCAAAAAGAGTTTTGAGTGCTTTAACAAGCAACATTACTATAGTACTAGGATTTTTATTTATACACGTTTACGTCTTATTGCGTTGTGTGTTAGAGCTACTGAACCCACGTGTACCCTTACCATGCGATCCACTATATAACACAGAAAAAAAGCTTTCTTTTGTTTATAGATGTTCCTTTTGCTATTTTCGTTTCATTGATTGCATGCTGTTACATCGTTGTGATTTGGAGAATAAGAACACACCAATATTTGGTTATGGAAATCACAACCTTGAGTGATGAACAAATTCAGCAGCAAAGAAAAGCATCGTTACGAATGTGGTATAACATGATTACCCTAAGCTGTATCATCGTTGTAACCGCTTGTGCAATTTTACCCAGAACTATCTATGGTCTCTACATTAATGTTAGTGATAATATTAATGCTGAAATCGTCCAAGCTGCCAACAATTTGCTTTTGATCAATCCTTTGGTAGACCCTTTCATTTATATTTTCAGAATTAAAGAAATACGTAGTCAGTTTGTTAGCAGATGTTTCCGGTCAAACAAAACCACGCCTACGACAATACCAACGACTTTACTAGCAACTTCTACGGCATTTTCTGGTCCTAATACTTAGAACAATAAACAAAAACAGTATGGACGACTTTCAGAACTTTTATGTCTATCCACAAACAAAATTATCATTTGTATTTGATAAATATTTAAAGCGTATTTAAGGAAAAAAAGATTAGATACATGTGTACGGAATAAATATAAAGTGCATTTTTTTTCATTATTGTAAGGTATGTAAAATAAACAAGTTTTATTCATCTATTCATGTGTTATTGCTTAAAATAATATTGCTATTTCTGAACCATCTTATACTTTGTTGACAGTACAGTGTCGTCACCTTTGATAGAAGAGGGGCGAAAGAAACCAGAGGGACAGTCAAACTCATAAATCGAAAATAAACTGACAACGCCATGGCTAAAAATGAAAAAAAAAACAAACAGACAAACAATAGTAGACATGATAAGTATACATGATAAATCTTCTTAATAAAACAATAAGGAAAGATGTGGTATAAAATCCCAATAAAACAACTATCCGTCAAACTTCGAAGTTGATAAATGATTATAAGCAACTATGCGACCTCGAAATCGTATTTAAAACGGAAGCTGTTCAAGCTAGACATCATTGAGATGGGTGCCATCTCTGTGGATCCAGCTGTTAATAACGTGTGTTAAACAATGTATATGGATAAGCTGATATGAATCACTTTTTAAGTTATGACATAGTCTCGTTACGTTCTGAATTCTAAGTGTTTTAGTTACAGTGAAATATTTGGCAATTTGATTAAACTGATAAATATCCTGAACTCACTATCATAGTATAATAGTGATATCACTGCATAGTGTGAAATCATTGTTGACCACTAGGTGACTGAATATATAGGTTGATGTGTAAACTTTGAAATTATAACGATTCTCAAGATATAGAGCGGACAAGATCTGTACCATATGATATTGGTTTTCAATTAAAAACGAACATTTTGACCCTGAACTTTAACGTAGAAAGTTGTACAAATATTATGACACACCCTGTGGTGTTGGTTAATGTACATCCCATGTATAAAGTTTGAAATTATAATGTTTTTCTTGATATAGAGCGAACATAAATTGGTACGGACGGACAGACGGACAGATGGACGGATAGACTGTTCACTATAGGGTGACCTGCCTCTAAGAGGGGCCCTTATCAGTTTAGTGAGATAGCAGGACATGTGCTTAATTATGTTTAATTTGCTGTACAATTTTGTTTTGAGAAGCTTTTTTTGCATATATCCAATTACTAAAGAGCATTACATTTTATATGCTACACAACACATTAACACATTAGTTATATGAAAGTCTCGGTCACTACGTGAACCACAGATGCTGAAAAAAACTCAATTTCCTGAACTTTAAGACAATGATAAATTGACATATTCAGACTGCGTATTGTTCAAAATAAATTACCGACTTTTATTAGAAAATAGGTTAAAAAGTAAAATAAAAAAAAATACTGAACTGCGAGGAAAATCAATTTGGAAAGTCCATAATCACATGGCAAAATCAAATGACAAAACACATAAAAAATGAATGGACAAGAACTGTCATACTCCTGACTTGGTACAGGCATTTTCAAATGACAAAAATGGTGGATTAAACCTGGTTTTATAGCGCTAAACCTCTCACTTTATTGACAGTCTCATCAAATTCATCGTTATATTTACAATGATGCGTGAACTAAACAGACATAATAAATAAAATAGTCAAAATATGGTTACAGCAGTCATCATCGTGTAACAATTTTAAAAGGAACAATTTAACAGAACACAAAAACATCTATCTACAAACACATTCATTGCTTCGCGTGTCTAACGTCAGAAAATTGTATACGTCACATATTTTTGTCGTTCAATGTGTATACAAACAATTTTAAAATTTCACAAGGGCAATGCTAGCATACAGGGTTAACAAATCAAAAGTATGTAAGAATTAATTTCAGAAATAGACCGAGATTTAAATAGTCCAAAAGTTCTATAGAATTTATAAGAATCTACAAATAGTTCCTTACACTACGCGATTGAATAATTTTGACGTTTGTGGTTCAACGTATTCAAAATATTGTTTCAAAATTACAGCAGAATGCATCGAGTGTGTAGGTAAAGGTTATATCTTTGGTTTGCTTGTTTGTTAGCTGAACCGTGAAATTATTGTTAGGTTAGTTAAACTACCCTCATTTTAGAGCAGACTAGTCCGACAGATAACCAACCTATCTCTCTGTAGGAATAGACTACTCCGAAAGGAGGGTAAAATTCAGAATGGAAATGGAGAATATGTCAAAGAAACAACAATCCGACCATAGAGCAGACAACAGCAGAAGGTCATCAACAGGTCTTGAATGCAGCGAGAAATTCCCGATGCATGATTTTTTTATAAGTTGTTAGTGGCTTTGAACTAGCTGTCAGTTAACTACGTGTACTCTCAGATCTGTTCCTATTGTCTTTTTGTTGGAAGGATGTAAAAGTAACCACTTGTATTTTTGTCCATCTGATGAGTTAAGCCTTTTTAAACTAATTTTTATAGTTCGTGCTTATGTTGTACTGTTATACCACTGTCCCAGGTTAGGGGAGGGTTGGGATCCCGCTAACATGTTTAAACCCGCTACATTATGTATGTATGTACCTGTCGCAAGTTAGGAGCCTGTAATTTAGTGGTTGTCGTTTGTTTATTTGTTTCCTATTTGTTTTTCGTTCATTTTTTTTATATAAAAAAGGCCGTAAGTTTTTTTTACATTGTTTTTGCGGGGGCTTATAGCTGACAATGCTGTGTGGGCTTTGTTCATTGTTGAAGGCCGTACGGTGACCTATAGTTGTTAATTTCTGTGTCATTTTGGTCTCTTGTGGAGAATTGTCTCCTTAGCAATCATACCACATCTTCTTTTTTACCATACAAATTATGTTACGTATGTTATATACTGTCCCTACTGTTGATTGGTACTCTGCTTAAATATTGACTCCGTCTAAAAGGTAGGACTACCTCTGCTGAAAATAATGTCATTGTTCAGCTAGCAAGCAGTAAGACTGTAATAGAAAAGAGAAAAATCTACAATGTCATATTTACCTTTAACCTTGACCCATATACAAATAAAATAAAATTAACGTACTCTTTTAACCAAATGAGTAAAATATTGGATCAATATCTTGTACCGATGTTGATGAGAAGCCAGAATCAAAATATGACATTGATCTTTGACCTTGACCTCCTTTTTGTGGACTTTCAAATTTAGAGAATTAAAGAGAGGTGACAGATATCAATGGGATTTTCAAACTAAAAAATTGAAAACAAACTAACAATGTCATAGAAAAAAACGAAAAACAATGAAAGGACAACACAATATACACAAACCGCTTCATAGCAAACTTAAGACTAAGATGCATGAACCCCACCCGAAAACGTAAGACTAAGATACATGAACCCCACCCGATACCGGAAGACATCAGGTTCTCTGGAAGGGTAGTCAAGTCCTGCGCAACATGTGGCACGAGGTAAGATTGTGTTAACACTATTTCATAACGTTTTATCATGTTGAGACAGAATCTTAATCTAAATGTTGTTTGATACATGTAACAGTTTTGGAAAAAGAATTCAGAAAATTTGTAATATTTTGAAAAAAAGTCAAACATTAGTCTTCTTTGGTATGCTGTTTAGGCAAATTTAGACGACAATGATTAGTCCTGTCGATTGTTTTTTATTTGTAATTTATCTAGCTTATCAAATATCACCAGTTAAAAGCTTTTCCACTCATCCCTTCAGTTCGTATCATATAAAAAGAAACTGATATTGCATATAATTCAAAAAGCATAATTCTATATGACTGTGCTTATGGCAGTATTTCCTGTTTTCAGTGGAAATTACCTGTTAACACGTGACACTTGATAAGAAAGAAAGATACATTTAGAGATGAACATGAAATTGAATGAACTTCACGACAAAGCTACTGTAATTATGATCCATTTTGGAAATAATAGTTTTTTTTTGGTACACACGATTTGCGGAAATTAAACTAATATTAATGAAACCGGATACACAAGTCAGCCTTCGACTTCGAATCAGGAAAATCATGTTGCTTTGGAAAATTATTCATACTGTTATAATATATATCATTTTAAATTCTGTGATATCAAATGATTTTGATCTTTAATAACACAAATCGATATTATCCAATCTATTATTTACATGATATCCGTGCTACTTGAATTTCAATTAAAAACTGCAATTCATTTAAAGTTTGATTGTTAAAACATGTAAAAAACGGTAATGATGAGTGGGCTAATAATACCACGATACAAGTGCGTCATTTCGTTATTTATCACTCAGTCCATTAATCTGTGTTATTATAAGTTACATGGACAAACACTCCATTGATCGAGAAGGCTATTGTCCGTTGAGAGTAACTAAAAATTCAAAATTAGAATCATTGTTATTAAACATGTTAAAATCAATAAATTAAAAAAAAAACGAAAAAGCAAAGAAACACGTTAGGTCATGATTGATAAGTAAAATAGCCGTCTCAAATAATACGGAATCTAATGAGTTCTGCGAGATGTCATTTGCAGACAGTACGCATACAATTTAAAAATAATTGACCTTACATGAATTTTGTATATAAAAACTGCCGATATATTGATATTGTGAGTGATTGCAATATGTTATAACTATTTGCAAGATATTATTTTACTTGAACAAAATTGCAACGTTATATAGATGATTACTTCGAACTCTTTGCGTTACAACAGTTCGACCGCATTTGTCCTTCAAATAACACAAACAAGGAGATGCGATATGAGTTCCAAGGAGACAATACTCCAGCCAAGTCACAATGTATAAAAAAATAAACCATTAAAGTGCAAAGTACACTATAGTTCAAAGTACAGCATTCAACACGAAGCCTTGGATTAAACAGAAGTTTGAATAAATAGATAGTAAGATAGTTAAAACGATATTCATTTAGACATTATTATTGTGTTATTTTCTGATACTGAGTACAGAAATTTATATTTGAACTTGACTGTCTTAACTCAGTCACGAATCTGTATTGTCAATATTGATTAAATTTTTGAGCTAAATGTATTCCAATTGAATTAATTTTATCTATGTAATTTAAAGAAGCTATGACGAATATAAGTAACAGTATTTGGTGGGTTCTTTAATAGCGCACTTTATAGTTTCTGTCCGGGTCAAAACAAATACTTTAAAAGAGAGGGTTTTTTGGTCACGCGGAATGATGGAATAAGACGAAAGACTAGTCGACTTGCAGTCGTAATAATGTGTGCGGTTTTGTCTCCCTACACATTAGCACGTACAAAATCAGGCTCACGGGATCGATCTTGTAAAAGGCATGCTTCATATTCATATATCTTTTATATTTGTATGTATGGGTTAAAGCAGGTGAATGTTGAACAGCCATCCATTTTGATGTTATTTGTAGCGTCTGTTTGTCGTCAAAGTAAAGTATAAATTGCACCTCCATTTATTTATATTTATAACTGTAGATTTAAAGGTTTACCCACTACACCGAATGCTGCAGTTGATGAGCGGTTCGGACTGCGCCGGAATCTAGATACTGGAAATAAATATAAATGTGATAAAGATTATAAGATGAAGGGAAACCCGCTTGCAGTCTGTCAAAGTCCTGGAGAATGGAAAGTTTTGTTTTATTGTACCACGAAAGGTTTTTTTTGTTACATAGACCATAGTTAAAATGATGAAAATATGCAACGAATGGAAAAGCGGAAAAGTGCGACGGAATATCTTCTATAATTTGACCATTTGATGTGCAAGTTTTGTCTCATATTCAAATTAAAACAAACCCGATGTCCCCCAGAGTCATTACAATTTCATTTCCTCTCAATGTTAACTGTGTATCCAAAAGACAAATTTTATTATTTGAACATATAAAACAAAACAGTTATATTGATTAGCGAAGCTTTTGAGCAAATCTAAAATGTGAACGAATGAAAAATTTACGAAACTAAAATAAGACGTAAACCCATCAACATATAGAAAGAAAGAAAACGAGCCTACAGACCTTAATGTCAACCTACTGTTTAAAAAAAAGACTTTATGGAAAAGTTTTGAATATATTAAACAATGAATATTAAATGACTACATGATACAGTACACTACAAAATATAATATATAACAAGTCTAAAAGTGTACAACATCACCAAAAAAAAAAAAAAAAAAACCCAAAGAAACGTACAGTTGTTAAATATTTCAGATAAAGATATCCTTCATCAGTATGATCACGATGTAAAATGAATCATGTCAATCGATCTATTTTGATATAAAACGATCACAATCTTGAAACGTATACACAAAAAAACAAAAAAGTTTAAACGAACATCAGAGACGCTGGAACAATTTTAAATAAAGGCAACAGTAGTATACCGCTGTTCAAAACTGTGCAGAGGGATTTAAGTTTGACGAGAGCACAAAAGTATGTATTAAATTAAAGTCTCCAAAATTTAGTTGGGAGGATGCAAGGCAAAATTGTCAATGGAAATCAGGTGGGAATTTAGTTAGCATAACCACAAAGGAGAAGTGGAATTTTATCATAAAATATATAGAAGGTAATACAACACATGTATGTGTATGTTCAGTTAGTTATGTTACTCGTACGTCATGTACATGGTAGTACATTATTATATTTCACAGAAAACTTTCATTTCACGATACCAAATATATTGCAAGTTGTCATTCTCTTGTAATACATTAATTCGATAGTCATTTGAAAGCTTTTATTTGCTGAGAAACAAATTAAAAACATATTTTTGTCGCAACAAAAAATCTGAATATCAGCACATTTTCAGTAAACAGAATCATTCGAAGGTTTCGATAGAAAAGAAAATAACACGTAGGGAATATTTTTTATTCCAATATTACCCGTCAAAATTATAATAACCGTTAGATATGGTTGCTGTTCACAAGGTATCTATTAAAGCAAGAGTTCCAAGCGGTGAAATTGAAATCATTTCTCCGTATTTTTTAATTGTAAGCGAATAACTATTTCGTCATATCACTTTCATTAATGATTGAACAAAAAAAAATACTTTAGATTTTTTTGTATATCTTGTAGCTAGTGCCCCTTTAATTTAGACCAATAAACACAAAACATAAATTAAAGGCTTTAATGCTATTCAAAAAAACATATATAATTTCATCTGTACAATAAGTGATTTGCATCAAGTACCAACATACCTCTTCATTCCTCCTGAAAATGTCATGTCGGAGAAGGGTGGAAGGTATCGAAAACAGCCAAATTTCATCTTCAAATAGAATGCATGGCTAGGCTGCCCTTTTCCTTATTTTTTGTAATACTCTTATTTGTATAGATGGTTCATTTTGTAAACAGGGACCCGTAACCTGTTTCTGGACGACTAAGGTACAGATGGGTGCGGTCTTAACCTTGACAAAAGTTAACTTAAAGTTAACTTGTTGACTGCTTTTTTAAGTTAACTTGAGAATTTACTGCTATTTCAAAGCATCTGATTTGTTTATTAATTTTAGTGTAATTCAGGTTTTTTGCTTCATATTTCAAAACATTTCAAACACACTATCATAGCTTTTTTTCGATTTGTATTATGTCAGGTTGTCCAGAAGGATCTATACAAAGCTTAAGAGGTATTTCAAAATAAGTTTTAAAATATCGTTTAGACTGAAAAATATAGATATGTTTGAAACTTTATTTTTAGATTCTGTCAATCAAAATGATAAAATATGGATAGGTCTCAAAAATGAGAAATGGATGACAGGCAGTGCTTTCGAGAACATATTCGAAATTCCAGATCTCTGGCAGTATCTTCGAAATAGATGTTGTGTAATTGAAAAACGTCACACCATAAAGGATAAAAAATGTACAGATAAAGAGAAGTTTCTTTGCGAAATACTTGCAACATAAAGCGTTCATGATGCTTCATTCAAATCATTTAGGATGATAATGAAAAAAAAGAAAGTACATTCCCTTTGTTTTTTAAGAGTTTCATACTTCTGTTTGCTTTTGTTTTAATAACATAGATGTGTGATTTTTTTTAACAAAATGTATGGTATGAATTCTTTCATTGATGACTTACGCGGCAATCAAAAGTCGATTATACACCAGTAAACCAAATGTGTTTATAATGTGGTAGTTTGTCGTTTTTATTTTTCAGTTTTGCCTTTACGCAAGAAGTAAGACGGCCTGTGAAAAAATAGAAAAGATAAAAATCAAATATTTTCTTATCCTTATCTGATAGATTCTTTTTGGGAAAATTTGAAGGATGCTATTTGATATATTCAATCCCTTTAGAAGAGGTGTGTTGACGTGTAAACGCAACATTAAAATCACAAATTTAACATGAAGAACAGTGGATTCACTCAGATTGTATGTCAGCCCATGAAGATTACAAATCAAACCACACCTTCAACATGTTCAATATTCACTTTTACGGAAATATTGTTAACCGTGCCCATATCATGCATATATTTAGAAAAGATCCTTATAAACTTATCGCTCCTTTAGCTAAACTTATTCTAAAACACTGTAATAAGATCATTGAATATTGTTTTTATTGGTATAAATATTGATTTTGTTATCAGTAAATTAAAAGCAAATTAAATATTACTAGTATGTTATATACATATACACATTCATGGATCTACAATCTGTCGATACCTGTAACTTGGCATTGCACAAGGTCATGTTTTTCTCTGACTGTTTATGACGTCTTTACACTAAATCCATTGGATGTTGGACGTGTACGGATTGATAGTTTAGTCTTAGATGCATGATTTTTTTTATTAGTAGTTAGTGGCTTTGAACTAGCTTTCAGATAACTGCGAGTACTTTCAGATCTGTTCCTAATGTCTTTTTGTTGTCGGGATGTACAAATACCCGGCCACGCCCACTTGTATTTTGTCCATCTGATGAGTTAAGCCTTTTCAATTGATTTTTATAGTTCGTTCTACTGAACTGTACTGTTTATACCACTGTCCCAGGTTAGGGGGAGGGTTGGGCCTGTAATTAAGTGGTTGTCGTCTGTTTATGTGTTTCATTTTTGTTTTCGTTCATTTTTTTATACAAATAAGGCCGTTAGTTTTCTCGTTTGAATTGTTTTACATTGTCATATCGGGGCCTTTTATAGCTGACTATGTGATATGGGCTTTGCTCATTGTTGGAGGCCGTACGGTGACCTATAGTTGTTAATGTCTGTGTCCTCTTGGTCTCTTGTGGATAGTTAGTTGTCTCATTGGCAATCATATCACATCTTCTTTTTTATATAAAACCAGACTATATTATAGCTTATAAAAAAGGCAATCATAAGATCACTCAATTTCACTTAATTTTAGAAATTTTAATTGGTCAATAGTCAAGGTACGACGAGACTCACAACTCGATGCGCCAGACGAGCGCTTCGTCTACATTTCAATCATCATTGAAACTGAGATCAAAATAGTTAGAAAACCGAACATATATAAATTTGAAGACCATTGGGGACTCTTAAATATAAAAATAAATGTGCTAAGGTAATCTATGCCTGGGGTAAACTCCTTAGTATTTAAAAAACGATGTTTCCTATCATGCATTTATCGGTTCTCATACAAGAACATGCTTGAATTCTATGTATTCAGCACCCGTTCCGATTGAAGTTAAATCTACAAAAGTGCTTTGGACGCATGAAATTTACAAAGTGTATTTATGACACAATTTTTTTTCAGCTTAAATATGTATTTGAATAAAAAAAAAAACATCACTAGTGTATTGTTAGGTTCATTGTTGCTGGTTTTGTACTATCTATCATTGTGTGTTTTCCCTTTCTTTAATCAATATAGTTTTTTGTGTAAATATACGTTGCTTATTAAAAGCTTAAAATAACAAAAGCAGATATGATAGTCCTGATCAGGCTTATTGTATATATGTATTAGTATGAGTGTTTAAAGCTGTCCAAAGTTTCAACTTTTCAACTTTATACCCAACTCAAGATAGTAACAAAAGATAGACGAAGGATATCAGAGGGACAGTCAAACTCATAGATCGAAAATTAACTGACAACGACATGGCTAGCAAAGACAAAGACAAACAGACAAGTAATAGTACAAATAAAACATAGACAACTAAAGACTAAGCATGCACGAACCCCACCAAAAAACTGGGGGTGATCTCCAATGTATTCCTGCCTCAATATAAAAAAACATCGTATTACTGCTATACTATGCAAAACATATACCGTTACACTTTCACACAAATGTTGTAAATAATTCAAAGGATAATAAGTATTGGCATACGTTTAAATAGTCATAAGATACAAACCAAACATTACCGAAAGCTGAGTAAATCACAAACAGATACTTTTATCTAAATGAAGCAATACTACAAAATGGCATTATTACCATGGAGGTTTTGCATTGTAAATTTTGCGCCATAATCGGTTATGTTGTAAAAACTGTACATTATACACACACCTAGACCAAATGAAAACAAATTATGATCGTACATTTTACTTTGGTCTCTCGGATTTTAATATATTTGGTTAAGAGCATTTTCTTTCAAAGTGTTCATCTTTTGCATCCAATTAAATTTAGAATGGAAATGGGTATGTGCCAAAAGGACAACAACCCGACCAAAAGAGCATACAACATCCGAAGGCCACCAGTGGGTCTTCAATGCAGCGAAAAACACCTGCTACAGGAGCGCGCTTCAGCTGCCCCTAAACAAAAAGGTATACGAGTTCAGTGATAACGGACGTCATACTAAACTCCGAAATATACACAAGTAACTAAAATTAAAAATCATACAAGACTAACAACGGCCAGAGGTAGGCGACAACATGCGGCAAGGTTAAAAACACACATCAATACGCACAGTAAAACTCAGTTCAAAATAATTGTACATGTCATTTTGAGAATTGCTTCCTTTTAAATTAGCACGTTAATATCCGGTCCAAATGTGTCGGTCTCGTGCAAAACAGGATACATATCAGTATCATATTTACCTTCTGATCTGGGAGAACCACTAGACATTAATCAAATGATTTACATGTATCAAAAATTAAAAAATTAAAAGGTCACAAGGATAACCAAAATAAATAAAAGTCCTCCGTAAACACTACAGAATATTACAACTATTGTAAATATTGGTAAAAATATCACTTTTGATAAAAAATAAAGATCGTTTCAAAAGTGGGTGTAAGTTCTTCTAAGAACAGAAAGATATTCAGATATGGAATTTGTAAAACTGTGTTGTAAATGACATTTTCCATGATTCCCTGCTCTATAGTAATACCATTTTGAATGTATATGGTCGATGCTGCATATTTGTCATGGCATATTCCGGACCATATGAATATATGTATAATATCCGCTTGGTCATAATCACTTATGTATACACTTTAATGGTTCCATCGTAAACGCAAAGACCAGGTAATCAACACGACGAAAGTTGACACGTTCCTGAACATTCGTGTTAAGTAGGCTCGAGGGTATAAAAATTTCAGAAAAATATAAACATTATTTTTTTTCATTGCAAATTTTATTTATAACTTTATTAGTTGTTACTTTATCATATGGTACAAAAATCATTCAAATAAATCAATTCGTTTTGGTCCCAGATGATTCATCAATGAATAAACTCAAAATTATCTCCCTTTGGTCCAAAAATTGCCATTTTTTTTTTGCATTCACATTGAATTATTTTTTTTTTAACTCATCGGTGACCTATATCTTTTATTATGATTTTCAAATGAGCTGTACTTACACTAAACTATTGTAAAATTTGAGCGATTTCTGTAATTTATCTCTTTTTTTATTTCGATATTACCTCTATTTCTCCTATTAATTAGTTCAACAGAAAAAAGTACATTTACAAAAATGTATCCTTTTTTCGAAGGCAGATTGTGAGCGTAAATAAACAGTGACCCCATTTTTAATTTTATTTTTCTATTAAGTATAATAAAAAGTTCATTTATAGAAAAATATAGCGAAATCCTATATTAAGAAATAAATGATTTAGACCCGCAAGCCCCCTCAATCAAAAATAACACAAGGAGACAAGAGGAAAAATCGGTAAATGTTTCTTACGCATATTCGAAAAATACCTTTATGATCAAAACATCCTTAACAGCATTCTAAATGTTTTTCATTTGGTTAAAATTCATAAAAACCTTGTTTTAATCCAGTTTTCTACAAAAGGGATGCCTTTACCGAGACATAATTTATATAACAGTTGTTTTCCATTCGTTTGAGCTTTTGAAATCCGTGTTACTTGATTTAATTTATAATTCTTCAAAATGCCGCCTAAGGGTAGGAGCGGAAACGAAATCGGAAAAATATTGTCGGGGAAATACAAACGAGAAAACAAAAATCAAGTTATATTGTATTTCATCTATATAATTCTACACCAGACCATAAGTTATTATTTTCATAGTATTTAATGTTGCTGTAGATTAATATATTTTTCTCCCATTAAGAATCAAGGATTAAATATGTCCTTGAAAAAAACACTTGTCTATAAATCAATTTGTCTACAATAGATTCATCACCATGACGTGTGACGATCGAATAAAAAACCAAAATAAAATACAAAGTTAAAGAGTTTTGAGGATCAATATTTCACAATAGAGTTGCCAAATACAGCTAAGGTAATATAATACTGAGGTAGAAAAGCTTTGGAATTTCAAAAATGTAAAGTTTTGTTAACAGGTAATCTATAAGTATGACCATAGCAATGCTAAATCATTTCAACAGAGAAGTGTAGACTACTGGGCTGGTGATACCCTCGAGGAATAATAACTCCACTAGCAGTGTCATCGAATGTCCTTTTTAAACACTCGGGTTTGGTAATTTATGTAATGTTTACAAACACTTTTTTTACACTAAGTGTTTGACGCAGTTTTACAAAAGAATGCGACAAAAGACATATGATTCTCATTGGATTTATTGAAAGATATATGTAAACAATTTCAGAAAAGGTAATACTTGAAGTGATTGAAATTCTACTTTTGGCCAAATTTCGGAGAAATAGGTTGTGTGTGGTTAGCATTACATTTACTGTTTACAGTATCACTTTAACATATCTTGAGTTCATTAATTAATTTTTCGTACCCCAAAATGAAAATAACGTCACGTCATTTGGTAAAATTTTCCATTGTTTATGACATTTTAAACAATCACGACATTTTGGTGTACACTTTTGAAAATGTTACCCAGGATGCGATAGATTCTGAAATGGCGAATTGATATTCATGTCAACATCTAAGTGCTGACATCTTGGCTGGTGAAACCCAAGTCAGGAATATGACAGTTGTTATCCATTTGTTTGATTGTGTGTGTTCGAGTTTTAATTTTGCCATCTTCGTTTTGAATTTCCTCGTAGTTCAGTATTTTTGTGATTTTACTTTTTGAATACTGTAAAAAAATCAATGCAAATAAAAGTGTTTTTAAATATTAAGAACACAGATTTAATATATCTTAATGTTGTACCTTATAGAGGTTTTAAATGGTTCTTTTAATGTAAATTTGATAGTAGAATTTAATGGCCATTTAATACGTGACTATGCAGGAACTTTATTGGACAGAATGTAGCACTTATTAATGAATTGGTATATGATTGAATTTAAATGGATTTGTCAATTTCAAATATTTGCTTTTTACACTTTAATTGTATTAGTTATATTCAGATAGAACATAATCAGTGTATCGTATTTTGTACATGTACTTTCCGTTTGATGGATTAGAGTTATATCCCTTTGTACACTGTATCATTGTAAATATAATGGAATTTGATGAGACTTTCATCAAAGTGAGAGGGTTATCGCTATAAAACCAGATTTAATCCACCATTTTCTACATTTAAAAATGCCTGTACCAAGTCAGGAATATGACAGTTCTTGTCCATTCGTTTTTGATGTGTTTTCTTATTTGATTTTGCCAATTGTGATTATGGACGTTCCGAATTGATTTTCCTCTAAGGACAGTATTTGTGTGATTTTACTTTTTTTTGTCTATTTATTCATAAAAATAAAAAGATGGGGTATCATTGCCAACGAGACAACTCTCCATTAAATACAAAATGACACATAAATTGCTAGTTATTGGTCAACATACAGCCTTCAACAATAAGCAAAATCAATTAATTCATTATGTTTTGTTATTTGTGTACGTTCAAATTATTTATTTATGTTGTTATTTATGTACACATAAACATCTGTGAACTTGACAAATAACTGTATTCCGTCCAAGGACCTAAATACATTTAACACCCACCAGTATGTTAGACGTTTCAACAACATATTTCTATTTTAGAGTCTCAACCAAGGTCATTAACTAGGACATTACATCCAGCGGAAGATTAAAAAATCTGATGAAAAAAATTAAAACGTTGGTGAAAAGTTCCAATGATACAAGCTATTTACTGTTATATCCCTTGTTTATGTAATGAAATTGTGAGAATATACAAATATGTTGCATATATTTGGTATAAGATAGCTACTTGTAAAGTAAAACATTGTAAACTTTTGTGCCGTTTGTAAATTTGCCTTTGTTTGAATAATACTGACAACTAGTCTACTAGTTCAAATAACTTCTACTTTGACTAATTTTGATGTGCAAGCATATAGAGCACTGTTAACGAAAGAAAGAGTAGTATTTCACTTGAATGAAGATTGAACAAAAATCTATAATCGTTTTAGTAACAAATACGATTTCCAAGCTCTATCAATAAGAATAGTACGTAGATGTCTGATTGGTTGTTATATTCTTTAATATTAAAATATTCTTAATCAATACGTCATGTATCAAATGATATGATTATATAAACTGCTGTCAGTTGGTATTATGTACAATACAAAACGTTTTAAAATTAATCAGTAAAAGCCTCAGTGATGAAGTCATTATTTCTTACCATACCAGTTCATTTGGGAATGTTCTTTGTTCCAGCCATTGCAAGTAAGTTTTTTATCATTTCATATACATCCAAAGATAAATCACTGAAAAAGCATTATTTGAATTACACTGAACGTGATTAGCTTGTAATTGTTGCTTATTGATGGCCAGAACGAGGAAAAGCTCTTTAACACAGATGTGTATTGAAAAGATATACAATATATTTAAAGAAAAAAATATAAACATGTCTTATTTGAAAACAACGTTCAAACCTTTGATAGCGTTGGATAAAAACCACAATTTTTATACGTGTGCATGTGAAACATATTTCTTGGTAGAAGGCTCTTAATACAGCACAAGCAACATGTTCCAAAAGACCACAAATTTAAGATTTAAAGTGAAAAAGTATAGTTTAAAAAACAACGCATTTGACTTACAGGTCTAACAACTGATGTTCTTAAACCCTGCTGACTTCCATTGGCCATTGCCAAATAAATTGATCACGAGATGTATCATGGATCTTACATGTCTTAGTTATCCATTTAATACATACCAGAAAACATTGAACTTGGGAGAAATGTAAAAAATACTCTATTTGGTTGCTGAATATATATCAGGATATAAATTCAAAACAAGACGAATCAATTTTAAAAGATTGACCATAGGGACTAAAAGTCGACACTTGAACCTGTAAAATATTTAACGACATCGTATCTATTTGGTGGTCTAAGGTAGCTAGGGTGTATTCCTCTATCTTGGATTTTGAAATAGAAAAATCACTTTTTGAAATTTTGTAATATAAGGGGAGATAACTCAGATAAGTAACTTTATAATATAATGTGTTGTGAATTTACCTATTTAAATATGTGTCAAGAAAACGAATCAGCTGACCCCATTATTTCTTATGTGAAAGCATATTTCTAGAACTATCATCTCATATTTTATATTAAAACTCTATCGTGTGGTTTTCTTTTTATCACTTGAAATTGGGTTTTCCATGCATATTCTATACAGAATATGACAATTTTTCACAACCTGTAGCGTGAAACAAACCTTGGTGAGCCGTACTTTTTGCTATATTTTTAAAATCTCTGTAAAAGTTACAGTGATTTGAATAACCAAACAATTTCAGTGAATTAAGTTTCCAAACAGTTGGACGATAATGTATCCACCCTGTATTTGAAAGTCTTAATAAATCTTGTCGAAAATTTTCACTTAAGAATTGAATGCTTCTTTTATGAACTTCACTGGGATGTAAAAGCGTTCACGGAAGTACATTTTGTATGAAGCGCTTCCGCGCACGGTCAACGCTTTTACAACCCTATGAAGTTACAAAAAGAAACATGCAATGCTTTAAATTACATTGTTTTAGCTAGGATCATGAAACAATTTACCTGTGCACATTATTGTGGGACCTCGTGTCATCATGAATGTGTGATGTCATGGGATGCTCTGTTTAGATAAAAATAAAACTGTTGAATGTTATTTTAAATGATATGCTTGAAAATGAGCATTTATTACTTCAAATTGATATTCATTAAATATTTTCAGTGAAAAGAAAAAGTTGTCACCAGAGACTAACTGTTGGTAAGTTATCAAAATGTTTACTTTTTGTTGCTCGTCCAATATTGTCAATACATCAAAACTATAAAGAACTGCCAGTCAAATGGGAGGGTTATAAGTAGCTAGCTACACAACAAGGTTTATAGTGGTACATAAGACTACTGGAAGATAACTTTGTAAAAGTCAGCAGAACGTTTTAACCACGTTCTTTTGTTAAGGAAAGAATAAGCTCCTCAATACTCAAAATAAGTGTTTGTCAAACTACTATACTACTATATATCCAATGATATTTCTGACAAAGTGTGTGGTTCAAGTGTTTTGAAATTTTATATTTTTGTCAAATCGTCAAAGGAGGTTTATGTCAAATGTTTTTGAAAATTGAACGAACTAAATTAATTTTAGTCAAGGTGTTTGGTACCATCTTTACCTAGCATTTAGTCAGAAAATTCTGGTACCATGTCAGTAATACAACAGTTGTGATTGATTCTTTTGTTCTATTGTTTGATATAGTCGACAGTTTAAATTTGTTAGGTTTTAAAGATTCCTGCTTTCTTAAATTACCATTGAGTTCTATATTATTATATATACATCTTTTAATTTGCAATATGCTGATAATATTTTAGAATAAGAACATTCTTATTCCTCTTATAGTTGATGTGTTTCTCTCAGTTTAAGTTTGTGACCCGGATTTGTTTTAGTTAAATTGAGATATGACTACTGAACAGAAGTATACTACTTTTGCCTTTATTTACACAAAAAAAAAAGATTATGATACAATTTCTTTGAATATAATTCCCGAACCATTTTAGACATGAATATAAATCTCAGGTAAACATTGAAAATATTATGTTGTGTTTTTATAAATAGCAAAAGTATTTAATTTGTCGTGTTAGGTTACTCTAAACATATTTTTTTAGGTTGAAATCTGTAAATACAGCTGATTCACAAACCCCCACCTCTTTTTTTTAGACAACTCATATTCATAAATATATTTTTTTGTTCACCTACTGCTTCCAAGATATGATCTCCATGTTCATCTCATAGAGAGACTTTTGTGAATTTCACCAGACTAATACTGTTGGGTAGCGGACAGATTGAATTGACAGGAAGACTCAAAGTAAAGGGAGGGGTAGTACATACTTTAACGATAAGTTTAAGCTCTCAGAAGTTTAAGGCATATTCATGTTAAAAACATGAAGTCCAACTCTATGTTTTTACTTATGTACCATTGCAAAGAATAATAGATGTGATTTTACTGTAGCAATATGTGATTTTACTGTACCAATATGTATTTTTTTACTTTTTACGACACTTCAATTTCAGTTTAATCCGCAAAAGGAGTTCCAATGGGAATTTACATAATCTAAATTAACAAAAGTGCAACTGGAAATATATTTGCAATTTTTGAACTTTGATATTATTAGAAATTAATACATTTCAATAACAAACAAAAAGACATTATCCCATTTTGATGTGTCTTGATTGTTCATAAAGTTGTCTTGTCATTATTTCAAAATAGATTTTTTTAAATACAAATTTTAGAAGGTAGATCAATGTATCTACATGAAAGTATAGCCATGGTGACAATCGAATCAAAAAGGTGAAAAAGGCCTAAAAAACTACGAAGAAGAAGAGTATTGAGATTGCAATTCTGTAAAAAAAGGGCAATGTAATTTCTCATAGGAATTCCATTTGAGGCTCAACATTGCCACTTTAGAAGTTGATATGCACTACTATGTTATTCAAAGGTCATAATATAGGGCTGTGCGACATGTTTTCAACATTTATATGCCCTGAACTTCTCAAATTAAAACTTAGAAATTTAAACTACCACAAAATCAACTTTTGGCGCTGCTAAGAATTTAAATGTAGGCGCTACCAGGTGTTTAAATACTGGTTACATTCCCAAGTTATGTCTATCTGAAATGAAACACAGATATCATATCTTGGAACCAGTAACAATGTGAAATAAAAAAGATATCTAGAATTTTAAATTGACACTTTAAGTCATCATAGCATTTAGGAACAAAATAAGTTAAATATATCATATCTTTTGAGCTCCTTTTCAATTATCTAAATCAAACAAAATGGCAGGAAAATGGTGACTCGGAATTTTATCTAGAGTTTGAAATAATAATATTTGGGTTTCAAATCAAAAGAAAAGAAATTTAGAATCTGCTTAAATATAGTATAAAAAAATCTACAAAAAAATCCTAAGCTTGACCTAAGTATATCCCAAAGTAATGTATACCCCATGTTTTGAACTTAGATAACTGTCTGATTAAATCATGTTTTGCAGGCGTCTTGTTCCTCAATGTGTGGAACTCTAATCGAAATAAATAATGAAGAAGAAAACAGCTTCATTATTTCAGCTATTAAGAAAATTCCAGTATCAGGTAGATCTAGTTTTACATGTAAATCATCATCTATGAAGGTCAAAACCATATTTACGACACAAATGAATAATGTTAGCTTCGAAATTGTAAACTGTCTAGTTCTCTATTGAGTATATAGTTGCACTCTCTTTGCCCCTAGTTTATTGTTTTCTGTTTTGTATTAGATAAATTTTAAATTCCATTTTGTTACATCTTGTGATCAATTTATTTGGCAGTGGCAGTCAGCAGGGTTTAAGAACATCAGTTGTTCGACCTGTTAGTCAAATGCGTTTTGTTAAAATATACTTTTTCACTTTTTTGGTCTTTTGGACAATGTTGTTTGTGTTGTATTTAGACATCTCTACAACGAAATTTGTTCTACACGTATACAAATTGCGGTTTTTATCCAACGCAATGATAGGTTTGAACGTTGTTTTCAATATAGACTTGTTTATATATAGATATCTCTCTAAATTTAAAACAACGTTCTCAATTGAAACATGAAATTATCTTTTGTTTTGAAGCCTGGCTTTTAACTTTCACTCATTGTCACTTTTCTAGTGTTTATCCACTTTTGCTGAATACTAAGCTAGTTATATTGGCTTGTTTATTATTTTTTAATCGTATAATTGCGAACACATAGTCAACACAATTATTTTTTTCATGAAATGCGAAATCATTTTTATTCAAGTTTAATGGTAGCTTCTTTGGATTGTTCCTCGGAAGTTTTTTGATTGTTTATCGGTAGTTCTGTTGATTGTTTCTCGGAAGCTTTTTTAATGTATATAATATGATTAATCTCGTTGTAAAACAGAACAATATGAAGCGATTTTATGCATATACTATACCCAATCTATTAATTGAAAAAAGTTGAACTAGTTCTTGAAATCGACATTAAAATTAGATTGAGGATGACTAGACTATGATTAACGTATATATTTGTTGTAGAACATTTTTATAAAGTCTATATTGGACTAGAGTCAAAGGATGGAATTAATTATAAATGGCAATCTGGAAATACAACAAAAACAAACAAGTTTGAGTACTGGGACCTCAAAGAACCTAATAGCATTGCAATAGAGAATTGTTTTTTTTAAATATTTTTACAATGGTAGTTTTTATGGTCTGCCGACAACAAATGGGGACGTAAAGAACCGTTTAATTGTATATGCGATTTTTTTCAATTAATAATTTTTTTTCTGTTTTGTAAATTTACATTAATGTGAAAGAGGAGAATTTCAAGGGTCTTGTGGTTTTCAATACTAAACAAGATCTCACACCGTGCTTGAATGCATCTATTTATGGAGCATTATCCAGTCCTTTACTAGTAACACTATCATTGATATGTTCATAATTATATATTTATTGTTAACAAAACTTTGAATATTTAAAATACTAAGGCATTTCTACATCAGGAATAGATTACCTTAGCTGTATTTGGCAAAACTTTTAGGAATTAGTAGTCCTGAATGCCCTTCAACTTCGTACTTTCTTTAGCATTATAACAATTTTTTGATTCGAGCGTCACTGGTGAGTCTTTTGTAGACAAAATGCGCGTCTGGCGTAAATATAAAATTTAAATTCTGGTATCTATGATGAGTTTATTTAATCTGTTTTAAAATTTGATATATATTGATATTAAATGTTTGATACACTATAGCACAGCTTCTACATATAACTCATATGTTATTTAGTATTTTTGCAGGTTTGACTAACCACCATGACAACAATAAAAGACAAGGAGAACGTACCCTTATAATAAAATCTAGAATAACAGTTTATAATTGAATAGCATTTCTTTTATGCCATACCCGATTAACTTCGAAACTGTACCAATTAGTTTTGTCGGGATAGATTAATTAAAGGTGGTGAGGGTGAAGGAGCATTGGGATGACGGGTAGTTAAGTATGAGTCAGGGAGGTGACAGGGGGTCAAGATGAAGGGAAGCGGAAGTCAATGATGCGTAGGGGGCGGAACCGGTAAAAATGGCAGGTAAAACAAAGAAAAATTCTGGGGATGTTTTATTGACTGCTTTTTGTCTTGGAGTGGGAAGTGGAAGTAGGGTGAGGGAAGATAAAGTTATGGGTTAGCGGAGATGGGGTAATGAGGTGCCAGGTAAGGACTGTGTTGGACACACCCAAACATGGTGAATATCGCTAAGTGCAATGTATGGCTGTTCAAAAATCATGAGGATAATTTCATTGCTTTGTCGTTCTTTTTTTTTGTATTACATTTGCTTGTCGGTTATTATCATTTTGTTCATAAATCAATGATATTCCGTCGGTTTGGTCGTTTGAGATTGTTTGCATTATTTTGTAATTTCAGATCTATATAGGATACAGCTTGCAATGCCGTTTGAGTTTTTCTCATGGTTAAATGCTGTAGGTGTAATGTATATTTGCTACCATCTACGTCCTTTATGTCTCTGGTGGATATTTACAACATCAGTTATTATAGCACATCTTCTTTTAATGCTTTAAAACAATGACTGGCGAATTTTCTGGACCATGGCAAACATACTCAATCAAACTATAGCTTTGAATATTCGCCAGCACTATACACATGCTTTGATCAAAGTTCAACTACATACAATTATTTGACAGAACATTATACTACAAACATTAACATTTAGCTGTTTTCGAAGATGTTAGCAAACAGAGTTAGTTCTTGTTCATTACCTTAAGGTCTCTTTCATTTGTGATTTGTTAGATTGTTATTAAAGGGATTGCGTAATGATTGATATTTTGGATTGTTTTGTAAAATTATCCACACGTATCTATTTCTTTCAATTTTTAAAAGCTTGAAATATTTTGAAGACATGTATCCATTAAAGAAACCCGAGTGTTGGCCTTTTTTTAGCTTTGGTGTTAATCTATATGTTGTCTCATTTATAAACAACCACGTCTCCTTTTATTTACACAAACTAATCTAGCAACGCTTTAAATTATTCTACATGCATGTATGTAGGAATACTACTGTTGCCTTTATTTTTAATCACGCTGAAGTGTGATGATGGCATTGTGACACTATGTTGCTGTTTGCTACGCCGAAATGCGAAGATGGTAACGTTGATATGCAATGAAAAGTAAAATCACCAAAAAACTGAACTGCGAGGAAAATCTCCTCGGAAAATCCATAATCACATGGCAAAATCAAATAACAAAAGACATCATAAACGAATGGACAAGAACTGTCATATTCCTGACTTGGTATAGGCATTTTCAAATGTAGAAAATGGTGGATTAAACCTGGTTTTATAGCGCTAAACCTCTCACTTTGATGACAGTCTCATCAATTTCCGAACTACTTAATCTCTCTTTGTCATGTTTACATGCCAATGTATATACCAATGTGTTTGTCAGAAGTATTGTTGTTCTTCGTAAAGGATATCCCTGTGTAATTTAGATAATTATAGTCACGGTTAAAAATAGCCATTACAATTACAGTTTTCACTATAACGTTGTATTGTTGTAGTGTAATGATTTTATAGTTCGTTCGTCTGTTGTACTGTTAAACCACTGTCCCAGGTTAGGGGAGGGATGGGATCCCGCTGACATGTATAACCCCGCCACATTATGTATGTATGTGTCTGTCCGAAGTCAGGAGCCTGTAATTCAGTGGTTGTTCTTTGTTGATGTGTTACATATTTGTTGATCGTTTATTTTTTGTATGTACATTATGTACGTTTGAATTGTTTCGCTTGCGTCATTTCCGGGCCTTTTAAATCTGACTATGCGAGATTGGCTTTGTTCATTGTTGAAGTCTGTACGGTGACATATAGTTGTTAAATTCTCTGTTATTTGGTTTCTTGTGCCGAGTTGTCTCATTGGCATTGACTCAGTTGGTCTTCAGCTGGCCCCCAAATAAAATTGTGTACTAGTTCAGTGAAAATGGACGTCACACTAAACTCCAAAACATATAAACGCACTAAATTTAAGGAAAAAAAAAGTCCAGAGGCTCCAGACTTTTGGACAGGCGCAAAAATGTGGCGGGGTTTAATTTCCTTTACAACGAGTACTAATTGCAATGACTGGAAAACGTGGAATTGGTTTGAAATGCAAACACGCCTGGATTAGTTAGAACGAAACAAAATAAGCGAAACATCCATACTGCTGCTGCAAATGATGTCAAGAAACTAGGAAGATCACTTGGAAGATGGTTTTTATCTCACTTACTTGACCGAGGACCTGAATGTTCCATTACAGAGAATTAGACCATCGCACATCAGCGAAAGTACCACTACACTTCGGCACAGACCATTGCATTTCAGCTTGACCACATAGTTCTACAGGGTTCCCATCACTTCAGAGTCCTACATATATCTTAACCTGTTTTTAAAACACTTTACAGGACTTTTAAATAACCAGCTACGTAGATTATTCATTGTGCACCGTATGTTTGATGCTATTTCATCATAGACAGAAAAAATATTATTTTTATTCCTTAAAGTTTTTTTTGTATTTTTTTTTATTGAAAACTAGAAAAGATAGATAGACATTTTAAATGATATTAACCATGAAATAGCTCTGACTTTGTTTATAATATAAATAAAATACAAATATGAGAGACTGACTTATAAAATAAGCTTCATTTACATCATTTGTTTTGTTGAATGTTTTCTCTCATAGTTACTTGCAGGTTAGGTGAAGCTATCGGTTACTTTTTGAAATTTAAGTTATGTAGTCTGCCATAATTGATTTGATTATTTAATTTATAAAAGAGAAAACAATTGATGTAATGAAATTAAACATGTATAAACACATGTTACCGTATGCATCAGACTGGACGAAAGATATTCATAACTACATAAAATTAATATTAATATCTACATAGACATAAGTTTTTAACTCACAAAGAAATAATTTGATGAGCCATTAGCTAAAAGACAGAGGACCCTTTTGCATCTACTAGAATCTCTTACTTATTTACATTCATGATTACTATTTTCATAATTCATAATCTTAATTTACTGTGAAACACTCTAGAAAGAAATGTAAACTTGACTGTAGAAGGATTTTCCGAGATTTCGTTTGGTCATAAAGCTCCCAATGTTTCCCAGTACTAACAAATCCTTGGCTGGTAAACTCTTTTCAAAGCGGCATACTACTGTTGCCTTTATTTATTAAAATGCTAGTTTCTGTGAATAACACCTGTGCAATAATTAAGATTTTAATTTATGTGTTGAACGTACAACCGTACATTTTTAAAGAACTGAGTGTGTGTATAAAAAGATCATCTCCATTGTTTTTGAGAGACACCATAACGTCGATGTCACAATAAACCTTTTGTTCATGTAACTGAATTTCGGCTTCGCAGTATAAAGTATTTAATACGGTGAACTTCTCTGTAGTTGAACATTCAGGTCCTCGGTCAAGTAAGTGAAATAATGCTTGCAAAACGTGCCATTTAGTGAAAACATCAAATTGTCCGATGATTTGATCGTGTATAGAAAATGTATAACATATGGCCCCTAAAAAGAGATTTAATACTTTAAACAGAGGAAATTTTACGAAAGTCTCATTTTTTTGTCTTCTGAATATTCTCATGCTCCTTTTAGTTGATTAAATGGTTGTTGGTTGCTTTAACATCTCCGTTATGTTGTTAGGATTGTTTTTTCTTACATTTCCGATAACACCACTGGTAAATATAAATATATTTCTATGTTTTTGTAGAGAGGATGTAAGCAATGTTTTTTTCATAAATACGAAAAATAACAAACGAACATGTGTTCATAAATAATATCAATTTAGTGCAATAGTGTATGAGTATAGAGAATATGTAAATGAATGAACCAACAGGTTTTTACACTTTCCAATCCTTGGTATTCAATGTAAACAAATGAAAATAAAGTAATATTACAGTATTTGATGCTATATATGTTAAGTTTGGTAGAATTAAAGATTTAGTTACTACTATTCTCCCTAATATACTTAGTGTTCTTTTCCTCCAGTTTGCTATTATTTTTTCACATTTCAATATTTGTTTTTCAATATTAAGATTTTGACATTCTGATTTATTGTGTTCAAAAATTCCCAAACTTTTGATAGGTTTATTACTCCAATTAATATTTTCATATTTTTCTTTGCAGTGCTTTAATTTGCCAAGCCATATTCCTTCAGTTTTAGTTCTATTAAGTTTAAGGCCAGAAAAGTTACCAAATGTTTCAATTAAATTTAATGTAACTGTAATGTCCTGTTTAAAATGTAGAAACAGAGTAGTATCGTCTGCTAGTTGACATATGTTTAGAGTATTAGTGCTGCTTTCTAGCTTAATTTCTAATCCTTTAATATTTCTATTTTCTTTAATTTTTATAGCGAAGATAGCGGACACCGTTGTTTAATACCACGGAATGCTTTAAAGCGACTTGAAACCCAGCCATTATTAGTTATACATCCTTTAATATCTGAATACATTTTTTTTATTAAAACAAACTGTTTGATTGGAAAGTTGTCGAATGTACTTCAAGTTTAGATATACAAAAATGTTAGATAATTAAAATATTGAAGGTGTGATTTGTAATCTCCGTGGGCTGAAACGCAATCTGAGTGAATCCACTGTTCTTCATTTTAAATTTGTGATTTTAATGTTGCGTTTACACATCAACACACTCATTCTAAAGGGATTAGATATATCAAATAGCATCCTTCAAATTTTCTCAAAAGAATCTATCAGATAAGGATAAGAAAATATTTTAATTATCTTTTCTATTTTGCCACAGGCTGTCTTACTTCTTGTATAAAAGGCAAAAAAGAAAAAAGACAAACTACCATATTATAAAGACATCTGGTTTATTGGTGTATAAATAAACTCATCATAGATACCAGGACTAAATTTAGTATATACGCCAGACGCGCGTTTCGTCTTCTTTGAAGAGCATTGAGGACTAAAATTCCTAAAAGTTTGGCCAAATACAGCTAAGGTAATCTTTCTGCCTGAGGTAGAAAAACCTTAGTATTTAAAAAAAAATCGACTTTTGATTGCCGCGTAAGTCACCAATGAAAAAAAATCACACATCTATGTTATTAAAACAAAAACAAACTGAAGTATGTAAACTCTCAAAAAACAAAGGGAATGTACTTTCTTTTTTTCATAATCATCCTAAATGATTTGAATGAAGCATCATGAACGCTTTATGTTACAAGTATTTCGCAAAGAAACTTCTCTTTATCTTTACATTGTTTATCCTTTATTCTTTCTTTTTTTCAATAACACCACATTTGTTTGCAAACATACTTCCAGAGAGATCTGCAATATCGAATATGTTCTCGACAGCACTGCCTGTCATCCATTTCTCATCTTTGAGACCTATCCATATTTTATCATCTTGATTGCCAGACTCTAAAAATAAATTTCAAACATATCTATATTTTTCAGTCTAAGCGATATTTTAAAACTTATTTTGAAATACCTCTTAAGCTTTGTGTATATCCTTCTGGATTCTAAAGAGAGGGACAACCTGACAAGATAAAACTCGGAAAAAGTGTGCTTGAAATGTTTTGAAATATGAAGCGAAAATCTGAATTACACTAGAAATTATTAAACAAATCAGATGCTTTGAAATAAGAGTAATTTTTTTAAAGACATATAAACGTTTTATTTCGTCATATTTCATGTATACCTTAGTCGTTCAGGAACAGGTTAAGGGCCTCTGTTTACAAAATGAACCATCTATCCAAATAAGATTATTACAAAAACAAGGAAAAGGGCAGCCTAGCCATTCAATATATTTGAATATAAACTTGGCTGTTTTTCGATACCCTCCACCCTTCCCCGACATGACATTTTCAGGAGGAATGAAGAGGTATGTTTGTACTTGATGTTAATCACTTATTGTAAAGCTGAAATTATATTTGTTTTTTTAATAGCATTAAAGCCTTTAATTTATGTTTTGTGGTTATTGGTCTAAATTAAAGGGGCACTAGCTACAAGATATACAAAAAAAATCTAAAGTAATTTTGTTTTGTTCAATCATTAATGAAAGTGATATAAATATGTTTTTAATTGTTTCTCGGCAAATAAAAGCTTTCAAATGACTATCGAATACATGTATAACAAGAGAATGATAACTTGCAATATATTTGGTATCGTGAAATTAAAATTTTCTGTGAAAATATAACAATGTACTACCATGTACTTGACGTACGAGTAACATAACTAACTGAACATACACATCATTTGTTGTATTACCTTCTATATATTTAATGATAAAATTCCACTTCTCCTTTGTGGTTATGCTAACTAAATTCCCTCCTGATTCTGTTTGACAATTGTGTCTTGCTTCCTCCCAAGTAGATTTGGGAGACATTAGTTTAATACATGCTTTTGTGTTCTTGTCATACTTAAATCCCTCTGCACTGCACGCACCTTCTGAATATCAAATATGGTATACGTATATATTCATTGTTTTAAATTGTTTAAAATTGTTCCAGCGTCTCTGATGTTCGTTTAAACTTTTTTGTTTTTTTGTGTATACATTTCAAAATTTTGATAGTTTTATATCATAAAAGATCATGTAGATTGTCATGATTCATTATACATCGTGATTGTACTGACGAAGGATGTCTTTATCTGAAATATTTAACAACTGAACGTTGTTTTGGTTGGTTGTTTTTTTGGTGATTTTGTACACTTTTAGACTTGTTATATATTATATTTTGTATTGTACTGTATCATGATTATATGATTGATCTCCCCGTAAGATTTATCATTTGCTTTTATTCAGTCATTTAATATTCATTGTTTAATATATTCACAACTTTTCTACAAAAGTCTATTAAGGATGATCGCTGCTCAGTTTTAAAATAAATAACTTTTCATAAAACTAGTTTATATTGATAGGGGATTAATTGAGGAATCAAAATAGCAAAAAAATTAAATAGGGGTCAATGTGCTTGTTTTCGAGGAAAATGTTCTCTCTTGATTTTTCATAGCTTTATCATTGACCCGTTAAAGTTCTCAAATACTATTAAAAAATAAATAAGATTTTATAAAACTTTTACAAATGGCTTATAGTTATACATGTAAAAGATTTATAAAAAGAAAAATGGGGATCCATGGGCAAATTTTATTAAGGCATTCAAATGGATAAACCAGAGGATTCCGAAAATCTGACAAAAATTCCAAAACATGACAAGCAAACATCCTTAAGGTCTGTAGGCTTTGTTTCTATATGTTGATGGGTTAACGTCTCATTTTAGTTTCATAAATTTTTCATTCATTCAAATGTGAAATATTCAGCAACATGTCAATTAAGTATCTGAACTAGAGTACAATAAATGAAAGTTCAAAAAAGAGATCTGCAACTTAAACATGTGTTAAAATGCAGTAACGAAAAAACTGTACAAAGAATCTCATTCCTTTAAAACTATTTAATTTTAATAATCATTATTAATGAGTCATTTATGCATTTTAGATTTGCTCAAACGTTTCGCTATTCAATATAACTGTTTTGCCTTATATGTCCAAATAATAAAATTTGTCTCCTGGATGCACAGTTAAAATTGAGATGAAATAAAATTATAATGATTCTGGGGGACATCGGGTTTGTTTTAATTTGAATATGAGACAAAACTTGCCCATAAAATGGTCAAGTTGTAGAAGATATTCAGTCGTATTTTTCCACCTTTCCATTCGTTGCATATTTTCACCATTTAAGCTATGTATGGTCTATGTAACAAAACAAAAAATACCTTTCGTGGTACAATTAAACAAAACTTTCCATTCTCCATGACTTTGACAGACTGCAAACGGGTTTCCCTTCATCTTATAATCTTTATCACATTTATATTTACTTCCAGTATCTAGATTCCGTCGAAGTCCGAACCGCTCATCAACTGCAGCATTCGGTGTAGTGGGTAAACCTTTACAATCTATAGTCATAAACATAAATAAATGGAGGTGCAATTTATACTTTACTTTGACGGCAAACAGACGCTACAAATAACATCAAAATGGATGGCTGTTCAAAATTCAGCTGCTTTAACCCATACATACAAATATAAAAGATATATGAATATGAAGCATGCCTTTTACAAGGTCGATCCCGTGAGCCTGATTTTGTACGTGCTAATGTGTAGGGAGACCAACCTCTTACCAGCAAACACTATTGTGACTGCAAGTCGACTAGCCTTTGTTCTTATATCATCATTTCGCGTGCAAAAACCAACAACCCCTCTCTTTTAAGGTATTTGTTTTGACCCTGACAGCAACTATAAAATTGGTTATTAAAGGTCCCAACGAATACTATTACATGTATTTTTCAAATCTTCTTTAAATCAAATAGATAAAATTAATTCAATTGGCATACATTCAGCTCAAAAATGTAATCAATATTGACAAAACAGTTTTGTGACTGAGTTAAGACATTCCAGCTCAAATTTAAATTTCTGTACTCAGAATCAGTAATTAACACTATAATAATGAATATCGTTTTAACTATCTTTACTATTTATTTATTCAAACTTCTGTCTGATCCATGGCTTCGTGTTGAAGGCTGTACTTTGAACTATAATGTACTGTGCACTATAATGGTTTATTTTTTATACATTGTGACTTGGATGGAGTATTGTCTCCTTGGAACTCATATCGCATCTCCATTTTTGTGTTATTTGCAGGACAAAAGCGGTCGAACTGTTGTAACGCAAAGAGTTCGGAGTAATCATCTATATAACGTTGCAATATTTTGCAAATACAATAATATCTTGCAAATAGTTATAACATATTGCAATCACTAACAATTTACAATATATCGGCAGTTTTTATAAATAAAATTCATGTAAGGTCAATTATTTTTAAATTGTATGCGTACTGTCTGCGCATGACATCTCGCAGATCGCATTAGATTTCGTATTATTTGAGGCGGCTATTTCACTTCTCAATCTTGATCTAACGTGTTTCTTTGTGTTTTCGTTTTTTTAATTTATTGATTTTAACATGTTTAATAACAATGATTCTAATTTTGAATTTTTAGTTACTCTCAACGGACAATAGCCTTCTCGATCAATGGATTGTTTGTCCATGTAACTTATAATCACGCAGATTAATGGACTGAGTGATAAATAACGAAATGACGCACTTGTATCGTGGTAATATTAGCTCACTTATCATTACCGTTTTATACATGTTTTAACAATCAAACTTTAAATGAATTGCAGTTTTTAATTGAAATTGAAGTAACACGGATATCATGTAAATAATAGATTGGATAATATCGATTTGTGTTATTAAAGATCAAAATCATTTGATTGCACAGAATTTAAAATAATATTTATTATAACAGTATGAATAATTTTCCAAAGCGACATGATTTTCCTGATTCGTAGTCGAAGGCTGACTTGTGTATCCGGTTTCATTAATATAAGTTTGTTTCCGCAAATCGTGTGTACCAAAAAAAACCTATTATTTCCAAAATGGAGCATAATTACAGTAGCTTTGTCGTGAAGTTCATTCAATTTCATGTTCATCTCTAAATGTATCTTTCTTTCTTATCAAGTGTCACGTGTTAACAGGTAATTGACACTGAAAACAGGAAATACTGCCATAAGCACAGTCATGTAGAATTATGATTTTTGAATTATATGCAATATCAGTTTCTTTTTAATATGATACGAACTGAAGGGATGAGTGGAAAAGCTTTTATTTGGTGATATTTGATAAGCTAGATAAATTACAAATAAAAAACAATCGACAGGACTAATCATTGTCGTCTAAATTTTCCTGCATACCAAAGAAGACTAATGTTTGACTTTTTTTCAACATATTACAAATTTTCTGAATCCTTTTTCAAAAACTGTTACATGTATCAAACAACATTTAGATTAAGATTCTGTCTCAACTTAATAAAACATTATGAAATAGTGTTAACACAATCTTACCTCGTGTCACATGTTGCGCAGGACTTGACTACCCTTCCAGAGAACCTGATGTCTTACGGTTTCGGGTGGGGTTCATGTATCTTAGTCTTACGTTTTCGGGTGGGGTTCATGTATCTTAGTCTTAAGTTTGCTATGAAGCGGTTTGTGTATATTGTGTTGTCCTTTCATTGTTTTTCGTTTTTTTCTATGACATTGTTAGTTTGTTTTCAATTTTTTAGTTTGAAAATCCTATTGATATCTGTCACCTCTCTTTAATTCTCTAAATTTGAAAGTCCACAAAAAGGAGGTCAAGGTCAAAGATCAATGTCATATTTTGATTCGGGCTTCTCATCAACATCGGTACAAGATATTGATCCAATATTTTACTCATTTGGTTAAAAGGGTACGTTAATTTTATTTTATTTGTATATCGGTCAAGGTTAAAGGTAAATATGACATTGTAGATTTTTTGCTTTTCTATTATAGGGAAAGGTAGTATATTTGTCTATACTGCTTGCTAGCTGAACAATGACATTATTTTCAGCAGAGGTAGTCCTACCTTTTAGACGGAGTCAATATTTAAGCAGAGTACCAATCAACAGTAGGGACAGTATATAACATACCTAACATAATTTGTATGGTAAAAAAGAAGATGTGGTATGATTGCAAAGGAGACAATTCTCCACAAGAGACCAAAATGACACAGAAATTAACAACTATAGGCCACCGTACGTCCTTCAACAATGAACAAAGCCCACACAGCATAGTCAGCTATAAAAGCCCCCGCAAAGAGAATGTAAAAAAACTTACGGCCTTATTTATATAAAAAAATGAACGAAGAACAAATAGGAAACAAATAAACAAACGATAACCACTAAATTACAGGCTCCTGACTAGGGACAGGTACTTACATACATAATGAAGAGGGTTTAAAGTTGTTATCGGGATTCCAACCCTCCCATAACCTTGGACAGTGGTATAACAGTACAACATAAGCACGAACTATAAAAATCGGTTTAAAGAGGCTTAACTTATCAGATGGACAAACATACAAGTGGACGTGGCCGGGTACTTTTACATCCTTACAACAAAGGGACAATAGGAACAGATCTGAGAGTACACGTAGTTAACTGACAGCTAGTTTAAAGCCACTAACAACTTATAAAAAAATCATGCATCTTAGACTAAATTATCAATCCGTACACATCCAACATCCAATGACCTTGTGTATAACTTTTGTGAGATTTTTGTTTAAACATCAATGTTGTAAGTTAGGCAATCGTTAATAGATTGTTTTTTGAGAATTGTTTGTGATGACGAATAACCAAACGTGTCTGTTTTATGTATTAACATCATAGTAGAATCGATGCAATGTTAACCTTGAGATTATATGTTAGGCTTTTTTGTTTATTTATTTCTATTAAACAATAAAACTATATGCTTAACATTTTAGAAACGATTTAAGGACAAAAGTACCTGTATCAGATATAACATCGTCGGCTCAAGATCAAATTTTTTTGTTATCAAAGTCACAAGTTGAAAACAAGACAACAGATAACGAAACCGTCATATATTATGATTTGAACGTTGGTATCAATGTTACCATATATTCATTTATGATCCCGAAAGTAGTAGTCAACACGTTGCTCATCTTATTACGTCAAGAGAATATCCAGTTAAGTGTCTGACTTGCAGTCGGTAGGATATCTTTTGCTACTGATTTGGTTTATTTATGCAAGCTATTAATGAGTTAGTTTTAAATATCTTGCAAATACAGGTTTATCATCAAAAACACATAATGTCGGGTTATAAACAAAGGGTTCATTTATTTACAATGATGTTTCGATTGCAATGTACTGTCGGTCAAAACCATATTAATTTATAAAGCAATGTTTTCTTTATTTTCAATTCCGATTCCGTTTCATCGTATGAAGACTGTTAAATATAAATGTCTATCGTCATTTTTTATGGAACAGCTTTAATACCTTTTATGGATTGCCATAAATCATCCTGGATTTTATCAAACTTAAACATGTTATAGATCATATCTATTCTTTCAGAATTATTTAACCTTCACATTTCAATCTGGTTTCCACCAATAAAACCTTTTAAATGCATACCATCAAAGTTTAAATAAAACTGTCTAGTTTCTAGGTCGTTACACTAGTCTTTTATTTTTGATAACCGTTGCGCAATTCTATTCAAGAAAGTAAAGACAATTATTGGTTTTAGTTCTTGTTATTTGTTTTTAAATAAGCAACCCGTGTTTTCATACGACAAAATATATTCAGTGACGCGTTTGCGACGTATGATAACCATAGTAAAATCATCAATGTTTTTGAACCATCTTAGACAGAATATACAGCAGTTACTGTACGCAAAATATAATAAATAAATAAATGCAGACTGATTGATGATATTGAGTAAGACGGAGGTTTGTGTGAATGTTGTTACAGCAGCATGCATTGAGTATGCATGTAGAGGTATAAGCTTCCGTAAGAAGAACTGTTAGGCTATTATTGGGCTAGGTATACAAGTATATATATATATTTGTTAAGGGGCCAACTGAAGGACGCCTCCGGGTGCGGGAATTTCTCGCTGCATTGAAGACCTGTTGGTGACCTTCTGCTGTTGTCTGCTCTATGGTCGGGTTCTCTTTGACACATTCCTCATTTCCATTCTCAATTTTACCCTCCTTTCGGAGTAGTCTATTCCTACAGAGAGATAGATTAGTTATCTGTCGGACGAGTCTGCTCTTAAAGGAGGGTAGTTTAACTAACCTAACAATAATTGCACGGTTCAGCTAACAAACAAGCAAATCAAAGATATAATCTTTACCTACGCACTCGATGCATTCTGCTGTAATTTTGAAACAATATTTTGAATACTTTGAACCACAAACGTCAAAATTATTCAATCGCGTAGTGAAATGAACTATTTGTAGATTCTTATAAATTCTATAAAACTTTTGGACTATTTTAAATCTCGGTCTATTTCTGAAATTAATTCTTACATACTTTTGATTTGTTAACCCTGTATGCTAACATTGCCCTTGTGAAATTTTAAAATTGTTTGTATACACATTGAACGACATTAATATGTGACGTATACAATTTTCTGACGTCAGACACGCGAAGCAATGAATGTGTTTGTAGATAGATGTTTTAGTAATCTGTTAAATTGTTACTTTTAAAATTGTTACACGATGATGACTGCTGTACCCATATTTTGACTATTTTATTTATTATGTCTGTTTAGGGATTTTGTCTGATGCTTGGTCCGTTTCTGTGTGTCTTACATTGCAGTGTTGTGTCGTTGTTCTCCTCTTATATTTAATGCGTTTCCCTCAGTTTTAGTTTGTTACCCCGATTTTGTTTTTTGTCCATGGATTTATGAGTTTGAACAGCGGTATACTATTGTTGCCTTTATTTAGTTCACGCATCATTGTAAATATAATGGAATTTGATGAGACTGTCAATAAGGTGAGAGGTTTAGCGCTATAAAACCAGGTTTAATCCACCATTTTCAACATTTGAAAATGCCTGTACCAAGTCAGAAGTGTGACAGTTCTTGTCCATTCGTTTTTGATGTGTTTTGTCATTTGATTTTGCCATGTGATTATGTATTTTTGTGATTTTACTTTTTAACCCACTTTCTAATAAAAAAGGTAATTTATTTTGAACAATACGCAGTCTGAATATGTCAATTTATCGTTGTCTAAAAGTTCAGGAAATTGAGTTTTTTTCAGCAAGTGTGGTTCACGAAGTGACCGAGACTTTCATATAACTAATGTGTTAATGTGTTGTGTAGCATATAAAATGTAATGCTCATTAGTAATTGGATATATGCAAAAAAAGCTTCAAAAAACAAAATTGTACAGCAAATTAAACATAATTAAGTACATGTCCTGCTATCTCACTAAACTGATAAGGGCCTCTCTTATAAAGCAGGTCGCCCTATAGTGAACAGTCTATTCGTCCGTCCGTCCGTACCAATTTATGTTCGCTCTATATCTAGAAAAACATTATAATTTCAAACTTTATACTTGGCATGTACATTAACCAACACCACAGGGTGTGTCATAATATTTGTACAACTTTCTAGGTTAAAGTTCAGGGTAAAAATGTTCGTTTATAATTGAAAACCCATATCATATGGTACAGATCTTGTCCGCTCTATATCTTGAGAATCGTTATGATTTCAAAGTTTACTCATCAACCTATATATTCAGTCACCTAGTGGTCAACAATGATTTCACACCATGCAGCTATATCACTATTATACTATGATAGTGAGTTCAGGATATTTATCAGTTTAATCAAATTGCCAAATATTTCACTGTAACTAAAACACTTAGAATTCAGCACGTAACGAGACTATGTCCTAACTTAAAAAGTGATTCATATCAGCTTATCCATTTACATTGTTAAACTCACGTTATCAACAGCTGGACCCACAGAGATGGCACCCATCTCAATGATGTCTAGTTTGAACAGCTTCCGTTTTAAATACGATTTCGAGGTCGTAATTTGCTTATAATCATTTTAGCAACTTCGAAGTTTGACGGATAGTTGTTTCATTGGGATTTTATACCACATCTTTCCGTATTGTTTTTTTTAAGAAGATTTATCATGTATACCTATCATGTGTACTATTGTTTGTCTGTTTGTCTTTTTCATTTTAAGCCATGGCGTTGTCAGTTTTTTTCCATTTATGAAATTGACTGTCCCTCTGGTATCCTTCGTCCCTCTTCTATCAAAGGTGACGACACTGTACTGCCAACAAAGTATGAGATGGTTCAGAAATAGCAATATTATTTTAAGCATTAACACATGAATAGATGAATAAAACTTGTTTATTTTACATACCTTACAATAATGTAAAAAAATGCACTTTATTTTTGTTCCGTACACATGTATCCAATCATATTTTCCTTAAATACGCTTTAAAATTTATAAAATACAAATGGTAATTTTGTTTTTGGATAGACATAAAAGTTCTGAAAGTCGTCCATACTGTTTTTGTTTATTGTTCTAAGTATTAGGACCATAAGGTGCCCTAGACGTTGCTGGTTTAGTCGTTGGTATTGTCGTAGGCGTAGTTTTGTTTGACCGGAAACATCTGCTAACAAACTGACTACGTATTTCCTTTATTCTGAAAATATAAATGAAAGGGTCTACCAAAGGATTGATCAAAAGCAAATTGTTGGCAGCTTGGACGATTTTCACATTAATATTATCACTAACATTAATGTAGAGACCATAGATAGTTCTAGGTAAAATTGCACAAGCGGTTACAACGATGATACAGCTTAGGGTAATGATGTTATACTGCATTCGTAACGATGTTTTTCTTTGCTGCTGATTTCTTTCTTCACTCAAGGTTGTGATTTCCATAACCAAATATTGTTTTTGTCTTATTCTCCAAATCACAACGATGTAACAGCATGCAATCAATGAAACGAAAATAGCAAAAGGAACATCTATAAACAAGAGAAAGCTTTTTTGTGTGTTATACAGTGGATCGCATGGTAAGGGTACACGTGGGTTTAGTAGCTCTAACACACAACGCAATAAGACGTAAACGTGTATAAATAAAAATCCTAGTCCTATAGTAATATTGCTTGTTAAAGCACTCAAAACTCTTTTTGGTGTTGTAAATGTAGCATTCAAACGATGGAGGCACATGCTTAATGTCGTCAATAGGGAACACAGGACTGCAGCAGGACAGAGATGTGCCATGACTATACAATGATATTGGTGCAGTCCATCAATGCTGAATTCATAGATATTCGTTGTAATGACCTTCCAAACATACTCAATCATCAAACAGCCATCAGTAATGATCAGATAAAAAGCTAACCGAAAAAATCTGTTCTTCCCTAATTTTCTTGTTTTTGCTAAAGTCACTGCTGCCAAAATATGAATTCCAAATAATGTTATACATAATGCTACAATAAATACCCACTTCATCTTGAAAAGGTAAATAAATGAAACACATTAGATTGTTTTTCCATCTTATAAAAACCACAAGATTATTGATTAAAATTTAAAAGGCCAATCATATCTGAGATAAAATGTGACGCAAGTATTAAATAAAGAATAGAATATTTTATTCAGCTTCACGTAAGTAAGTCTATATGTATCTAATAAGGTGAGTATTGTTCACAAGACTAATCTCTACAAATTAACTAATACTAAGTATCAAAGCTATTTAGTTCCATACTTTAAATTATTTTTATATATAATGTACATAAATGTGAATAAGAAATGTCGAAATGCATCCTATCGGAAATTATCTTTTCTTTTATGGTGACGTTCCCTTGTCACTATCTCATGGTGTTAATATCTTAACGTGTAAGATTCGCTCGCGTATGTAACAACGTATCAGATTTCAACGAGCGAAATTTGTGTATTACTGAAAAATTATGACACAAGGGTTTCGATATCACAAAATAATCAAAACATTTACTTATAGATTATCGTTGATCAACTCAACGAGATTGATATTCTCGCTTGAGCTGGGACGGCGAAGGCGAGAAAGGCAATCGAGTTGAGATGATCAATGATAATCTGTTTATCGCTATTTTACTTATGACGACGTTGTCAATTTCATGTCAATTTCGTTAGCAACGCCACGTGCCTGCTAAGTTTCTAGCGATAATTTTCCATCTCAAGCGAGTAGCATGCTATGAAAATTATCACAAAAAAATATCAAAGGAAAAATGCACAAAATAGCGATAATGAATTTTATCGTCGGGATATCATTCGTAAATATAATTCAACATGCAGGCATCTTATACGTTCAGGTATTTTACATCAAATTGTTTATCGGTAATATTCTTTACAAAGCAAAAAAAACGCCGGCATTCACCCCAAAAGCTAACAAAACCTTTAAAGGTTGCACTTTGTTAATACAGCTGTTTCTCAAACCACGCCTCTTTTGGGTAGATTTAGAATATTCATAGAAAATTAATTTTGTTTACATACTGGTTTCCAGTTATGCTCTCTGTGTTCCATCTCGTAGAGACATAACTTGGTAATGTTACCAGTAAATATACATGTGCATATTGTTTACATTGAAATATGTGGTAACTCTTCATTCGAGGTAGGGGTAGTTAAGAAAATTAGTGTTCGTTTAGACTCTTCAGAAAAGTTCAGGGCATATGAACGTTGAAAATATGCCGCACAGCCCTATATTTTGACCTTTGAAAAAAATTGTATTGCATATGAACTTTCAGTTCTAGGATAAGATTTGTTTTCAAAACTTCGTAGTAAAAGTGGTACAGTTTTAGCCGTAAATGGGAAATTGCATTGTCAATACTTACAGAAATGCAACCTAAACAGACTTATTAAGAATGGATATAGTTACGATACTGTTGTCAATTTATCAAATATTGCATATTTTGGCTCTAATATTGATTCACTTATAAACATGATAGTCTAATACATTAACGATACGATAAACCATGAAAAATGTACTTTGACTCAAGCTTATACTTTATTTACGGTCTAGATTTTCATTATACCCTACTCCAGTTTTGTCTTATCAATGATGTCAATGCCTTTCAAAAGAAGAACACATTTTAGATTATTTTTCAAGTTTTGTTTCCAGATTTTATAAATATCTTGCGGTGCTTTAGGCGTTTTGTCAAATTTTATTGAATTCCTAATTTTCCATAGTGTCCATTTAAAATATATGATAATTATGTTTAAAATTTATCATATTTTAATTCTCTCGTGTTTTTACCTAATAGAATGTCCTTTTCAACAAAAGGATTATTTAATCCTATGTTTGATTTGATAAGTATTTCTCTGAGATTTTTTAAAATAAACTGTGATGTACTACAACTGACAAATAAGTGTTGCAGCGTTTCTATATCACTGTCATTTTGACAAATGTGGCATTTTCCATTTGATATATTCATTTTTTTAAATCTTTCTTCAATATATAAAATATTGTGCATGGATCTCCATTGAAATTCTTTTATTGTTTTTTCAATTTTCAAATGTTCTAATCTCGACCATATATTTTCCCAAGGTAAATTTGTTCCAAATATTCAAGTTCCTCCCACTTAAGTGGCTTCCGATACTAAGGGAGATAACAACGTTTTACTGATGTAAAACTGGTTCCCTGTTTTAATCTTAGGTTATTGTATATATATATATATATATATACACATAGATTGAAAGGGGGGCCTATATAAAATGTAAGTGTACTTGTATTGTTTAAATCTGTATTCTCATTGTTTGACCTCATGATGTAATTAATGAATCCAACGAATAAACTATAAATCAAAATCACTAAAGAAATTATGTTTTATTTGGCTGTAAATTTGTCATGGCATTTATTGCAAGAAAGAAACACAATCAACTTGTCAATCAAAACTTGATGACGATTGAATTACTGAAGGGCGATCCAGCAGTAACAAAGTTATATCAGGAGCCACTGGGTAGTCCATAGCAGCTTAAAGTAAATTCCGCCTGTCCATTCACAATACAAAAAAGCTCCAAACTCAGTCTGTTATATATGCCATGACGCTGGTTCTATAATCATTCTTCCAAAACTGAAACGATAAATGAAAAGCAGCAGAAAATATTCATAATGGGGAAAAGGGAGGGCGGGTAAATTCTATAGCTTTGGTCAAGCTCCGTGTAAGGTTTGAATTCAAATGACCAAACCACACGAGGTAAATTGCACGGACTAACATTTCGCGGGCTAAACTAATTAGCATATTAAAGTGACCAGTATAAAATGAATCGAACACACCGTCAATTTAAATCAATAATAGGCATACCAAGTTATATAATTACAATAACTGAATTTAATTATTATTGAATTAAATTCTATTATTGTATATATATATATATATATATATATATACACATAGATTGAAAGGGGGGCCTATATAAAATGTAAGTGTACTTGTATTGTTTAAATCTGTATTCTCATTGTTTGACCTCATGATGTAATTAATGAATCCAACGAATAAACTATAAATCAAAATCACTAAAGAAATTATGTTTTATTTGGCTGTAAATTTGTCATGGCATTTATTGCAAGAAAGAAACACAATCAACTTGTCAATCAAAACTTGATGACGATTGAATTACTGAAGGGCGATCCAGCAGTAACAAAGTTATATCAGGAGCCACTGGGTAGTCCATAGCAGCTTAAAGTAAATTCCGCCAAAATTACAAGTTGAGAAACTAGTTGCACAACTTGTAATCCGCCATAAAATTTACCTTATGACAAATTTAACAGCAAGAATCAACATCAATCAACTTCAACATCATTATCAACTTCGATGTCATTATCAACTTCGATGTCATTATCAACTTCAACATCATTATCAACTTCGATGTCATTATCAACTTCAACATCATAATCAATTTCAACATTAACAATATTAACAACATTATCAACTCAACATCATTATCAACTTCAACATTATTATCAACTTCAACATTATTATCAACTTCAATATTATCAACTTCAATATTATTATCAACTACAACATTATTATCAACTACAACATTATCAACTACAACATTAGTATCAACTACAACATTATTATCAACTTCAATATTATCAACTTCAACATTATTATCAACTTCAACACAAACATCAAAAACTTCAACATCAACTTAAATTCAATACTTTGAACTTCATTAAATTGATATTCATGTGGCAAAATCAACATAAACTTCAGCTAAAGCAATACTGTCAACATCTAAGCTATGTTATTCATTGTAAGGGAAAACCAAACAATGTGGAAATATAAAGAAAATATATACATAACATTTTCAGAGCTCCTTGAATCTGATTTAGGAATACACCCAACTATCTCTAATCCGAACGATGCACCTATAAGCTTAATATGACAGCTCCTATGACAATAAAAGAGCCAATTACCCAAATATCTTTCAGGTACCCTGAAATTAAGTGTTTCAACTATACAAGGTTTGTTCTTGCATAACCTTTTTTAAAGTGTTTGAAAATGTCCATCGTCTTTGTGTCTCAGCAATGTAGTCCGACATCAACCGGACAGGACAAATTGAAGTAGTTTATTCTTTTCCAGAATTGTCGTTACTGAATTACCCAGCTGATCTGTTTTCTAAGAAGGAACTTTTATAATAAGTGACCCTGAATAAGCATCAAATTATATCGTGGATCGTTTTACAATAAGATTTTCATTAAAACTTGAATTTGCAATTTCTCCAAAACTAAGAAACCCAAAATTTTAGCTGAAAATGAAGCTTTGGATAAACATGTTTCATATACTGAATAACAAACTAAATTAAGCGCATCTAAAAGTCTAGTTAATATACCAATAGTGATAGGCTTACGACAGACGTGTCGCTTATGTCACTGAGCATCTTTTGAACATTAAAAGAATGAGTGTTGATCAATAAACCATTGATCTTATGATTAAACCTAATGCCTGAAAGGTACGCATTCCCAGTGGA
The DNA here is from genome assembly GCF_965363235.1 of Mytilus galloprovincialis. Classification (NCBI taxonomy): domain Eukaryota; kingdom Metazoa; phylum Mollusca; class Bivalvia; order Mytilida; family Mytilidae; genus Mytilus; species Mytilus galloprovincialis. Next base: position 47,934,989 of record NC_134848.1, on the reverse strand, counting down.
ATAAGAATATTCATCCTTAAACATGTCAGCTACTATTAACTAAATGTGAAACGGGGCATGGCCATACGTCATACAGGTTTAGTTTATTTTTAAAGTTTTGAAATTAATTTAGTCCATTTGATACGTAAGCCAAGTATTTGAATAACTCTTGCACTACCGATAAAGAGATTTAAAACAGAACTCGACAACCACTTGTCACCCAAAATATAAGAAATGCCATTATAATTTCTAAAATTATTTTCCAAACACGTAGATTAGAAATAGGTCGATAATAAAAAGGCCCCGCAATTCTACCATTTTTCAATTCACTCATGATTTTTCCAAGCTAAATTTGGATCATGTAAAACAGACTTTAATGTTTTGCTTGTATGATGTGCTCGAAAACCATATATAAAACCATTATATAATAAATTTGCCAACATTTTAACGGGGTAGTCAGTCAACATATTCCCTTAAACCGTAGTATTAACAGGGTACAACCAAAAATACCAAAAATCATACTGTGATTGCAAGCTGTAAACAAAATTATAAAATTTGAAATGATTAAATTGCATCCGTGGAACATTAGCCTGCTGACAGGGAAATCTTTTAAAATTATTTATCGAAAAACGAGTATTTGGGTTAAAATTTCCATGTGTATCCAAAAACCTGTTTGACTGCTCTAGCACTGGACTGATACCTTGGTGCAAAATGTTTGCATCAGGTGCCCTAGGGTAGTTTTGATACCTAAGAGCAGAATAGTCTGAAGTTACAGAACTTCGAGGATTATTCTTGTTATATGAATAATTTGTACAGTACATCGAAGGATGGAACTGGCTACATCTTATACATGAATTCATGGCTATATACACAATTCATACGAGTACAAACGGCCTTAAAATTATAATCGTAGCAAGGACTAATAACTGTGTGAGAAGTATAAGAAGATGTCTGTGGAACATGATTTATGCCTACTGCAATAAACTGAAGCCATAGCTGCCCATCAATGACGTCCCATGCACGCATATGATCACGAGCTTTTCTAAATCGAAATTGCATGTCATTTATAAACGTTCTCAAAAGGTACACCCCCTTATAATCGTCATGTATAGCTAATCAATTCATTTGCCAATTCCGGGAATCTTTGCAATAAAATTTTCATATAATTTAAAAACCCTTCAGTCCACTCACCTAAGTTAGATAATGATTTACTTTTGAATATTTGTTTCTGTCAATTAAAATGTCTCCATCTTCATCAAAACCGAGCACTTTTTTCGGTTGATCAATATTTGAAACAAAATGTTTTTGTAAAGTAATTGTGCCAAATCAACATATTCTAAATTCCATATTTGGTTTATAATTTGTTGTGGTACAAACACATCAACATCATTACTAGTAGGTATAACTAAAATCTCACCGTTTTGTACAGAATTACGAGCTGTGGGCTGCCCTGGGTGTACACATCCCTGATCAGGAACTTGTTGTTCAGCGGGCTGCTGAGGAAGTTTGAAGTTCAAATGAGTTGTGGTTGTAGAATTGGCTGTAGTGGTACAAACGGCTGTTGTGGTAATAACTGCTGTTGTGGTTATAACTGATGTGGTGGTTATAACTGATGTGGTGGCAATAACTGATGTGGTGGCAATAACTGATGTGGTGGCAATAACTGATGTGGTGGCATTAATGGCTGTTGTGGTGGCATTCATGGCTGTTGTGGTGGCATTCATGGCTGTTGTGGTGGCATTAATGGCTGTTGTGGTGGCATTAATGGCTGTTGTGGTGGCATTAATGGCTGTTGTGGTGGCATTAATGGCTGTTGTGGTGGTATTAACGGCGGTTGTGGAATGGCTATATTTTGTCTTACAATTTCAGCTCTCTTTGGGCGAAGCCTTCTGTTTACCGGTAGCTGTATTTGATTTTGCCTACGTACAGCACGGTTTGGCAGCACCCTCTCCCCTTTTCCTCTCGGCATACTGGCTTAAACAAATAATTACAATGTTAGTCAATGCATTAGTAAAATAGTATATCATTTGTCAATGTTACATCCCTTAATCAAACAATTGAATCAATATTGAAATACAAATATTTCAATTTTTACCATTGACTAATTAGTATTAAGATACAATGGCAATAACCAAAGTAGAAAAAACCGCAAATGCTTGATTGTGGCTGTCTATGTCCAGTGGCAGATATTTCAAGTATATTCATAATGATAATATCATATTGATAACGAAAGTCATTAAAGAAAATAATTATTGTGTCTACCGAATATCAATTGAAGTGGCCTTCGTTAATGAGAAATATTCCTATCCTATAATCGACTATAATACATGAAAACTATGAAACAATTAAATCGAAAAGTATATATATTTAAATAGTCAACTAACATCCTTGATGGCTCGCAAAAGTTTACAAAAAGAAATGATTCATTAGGTACGGAAAGTGATTTTTTTTTTTTAAATCAACTGCTCTAAGAAAACTTGACCTCATTTTAAAGGCATTGTGAAGACATTTTCAAAACAGTTTCACTTTTATCAATACACATAATAACAACGAAGAAATAGCAAATTTTCAAAATGGTAATTTTTCACTACTCTGGAAAAACTGTTGCCTCTCTTTAAAAATTAATAAAATATATATATATTTTTTATATATTTTTTTTTTTTTTAATCATTTGGGTTATACACTGTAGCTTTTGTTTATTTTGCTTCTTTTACATCTTGTTAGTCAATTTCAATCCTCCATATTAAGTTTTTTGGTCAAAATAGAAGCTTAAAGCATGAAAATGTCAACCACTCTCATGAAATTCTATCGTCCAAAGTCACATAACATGACGATTTTTGTTTATTCCTTTTTTCAGAGCATCAGTTGGTATATTGAAAATGTAAAGTAAAACTTTATTAACATTTGAATGTAAAGAAACAAAATATGAAATATTACTCTTTATATACAAATGTATATGTTTGTGTGTGTGTATAAAAAAGATGTGGTATGATTGCCAATGAGACAACTCTCCACAAAAGACCAAATGATACAGAAATTAACAACTATAGGTCACCGTATAGCCTTCAACAATGGGCAAAACCCATACCGCATAGTCAGCTATAAAAGGCCCCGAAATGACAAATGTAAAACAATTCAAACGAGAAAACTAACTGCCTAATTTATGTACAAAAAATGAACGAAAACAAATATTTAACACATCTACAAACGAAAACCACTGAATTACAGGCTCCTGACTTTGGACAGGCACATACATACAGAATGTGGTGGGGTTAAACATGTTAGCAGGCGCCCAATCCCCCCTGACCTGTGACAGTACAACATAACAAACTATAAAAATCAGTTGTACCATGAGAGACAAGAAAAGTTTTGAAATATGTCATCTGTCTTTGTATTGTCATGATAGTTTAGAATGTTCCCTTTTCATTAACATTTAATGAAATATTCTTATTCTTATATAGCATGTATAGTGAATGCTTATAAATAAAGATAAACAACCTTTTAACAATTATATATTCTACTGGACTAAAATACCTGTTGCACTGAAAAACAATGAAAATAATATAACATTATTCTTATTCCAGAAATTTCAAACAAATAATTATATCAGATCACAATTAAAATACTTGTATGTATAAAAGTAAAGTAAATTCATATCTGTATATCAGTTACAATATTTATACAGTGAAATCTGTAAACCAATCTCATTCAGGACTGAAGTTCAAAATGCATTGAATGTGAATAGCATTCGTTGCCATACCTGGATTCATAGATTGTTTTCTTTAAGTCCAGTGGCACCTATTTCATGCATATTTAGGACTAAAAAGAATTTATATATACATTTATGTTGAAATTAATATGTGGCTTACTCACCGGTTACTTCGCGCTGCAAGATTTGGATTTGGATTAAGAATAAATAACATGGTAAATGTTCATTAGCGTATTAAGACAGTTAAACAATTAGATACAACAACTCGCACAATAAGTATAACCATCTACTCAATTTACAAATATAAATATAAAATAATATCCAAGAAAAGATTGACAATTTACGCAATGATAGAATTTAAATTCAGTTATAACACCAAAGAAAAAGTTCACGACTATTTAAAGCATTTAACAAAGTTAAAATTATTTAAGAAAGAAAAACCAGATTAACAGTTTAAATTGTTGAGCTATTATTTTTTCATAAAATGTTGCTTAATTCTAAAACTAAAAAAGAATACTCATCTTTTCTTCTGTGTTTTAAATTCTATAGCTTTGGTCAAGCTCCGTGTAAGGTTTGAATTCAAATGACCAAACCACACGAGGTAAATTGCACGGACTAACATTTCGCGGGCTAAACTAATTAGCATATTAAAGTGACCAGTATAAAATGAATCGAACACACCGTCAATTTAAATCAATAATAGGCATACCAAGTTATATAATTACAATAACTGAATTTAATTATTATTGAATTAAATTCTAATATATCGCTTATATATCTGAGTCACGGTAACAGTTGTGTTGTCGTCGGGTGATAACGTGTGTAAACCACAGGCACTTGTTTCTATCCATTGGAAGACCCACTATCAACGTATATTTACTCGTAAATATACGTTGATAGTGGGTCTTCCAATGGATAGAAACAAGTGCCTGTGGTGTAAACAACTTACAGCTGATCGGACGGAAGAGAAAAAAAGTTTATTAAAAAGGATAGATTCATGCGTTCTTTTTATAAAAGAACGCATGAATCTATCCTTTTTGATAATGATGCAGGACGTGACGGCCATACTGCCATGACGTCCATAGGATGTATCGGCCATACCCCGAAAAGATGAAACGGCCACACGACAAAAACGGCCATACTTTGTAAAGCTTGTTTTTTTTTAGATGTGATATATGAATTATTTTGATACTTATAGATGGTTATTATTAACTTTTGAATAAACTATACTGTTTTTACATTATTTATCATGTTTAATTGTGTTAATTCCGAAAGAAGGTTGTTAATTGCTTATTATAACTCCTTTGATGAACACAAGTATTAATTATGCTTTTGTCAAGAAATTGTAAAGGAAATACAATTCGAGATCACTATAAAAATACAGCACCCATGCTGAGACTCAGAGTTCAAGCGGAGTGCACACATACATTACGTAGTGAAATTCTTGTAAAAATACAAGATGTTTGAGCAGTCTTTTCGATGTACCGACCTTGCTTTATAAAAGTAAACAGAAATGTCGGTGGCACTCTATGGTTCATTTTCAATTTTTTTATCATATGTAGAAAAAGTTTTAGCAATATATTTCAGTACAAAAACGAATTTCATATGATAAAAAATATTTACATGTTACCAAACTTATCTAATGCAAGCTACATGCAAACGGACGTATTTGGACAGAGTTTTATTATATCTTTTGCTTTCAAAAATGAGTAAAGCACATACCACATAGTCATTTTTACACAAAATATTTCATACAATATCTTAAACAGATAATTTGGAATATCTTGAAATTTGTCTGTATTTCATTGGTACGTTAATGATCTATCACTATATATAAAATTCTATCCTGTTACCTTTTTGTCTATCCTGTTACCGATATCCGTATTTCACCTGCAAATCTAAATTGGGAAGATTTTTTCATTTCTTAGGTTGACTATTGCTTTGAATAAGTGCTGTTATGCCAAAGGTCTCAGACCGTTATTTATGATTATGTATGATTACCTATACAAAACCCATCATAAATCATATTAATCCAATCATTGGATGCGTGTCTCTGTTCAATGCAAACTTTTGAGTTTACATATTTGGAGGTGTTAATCCTTTTATTAGTTTACGTGATTGCGAACCAATTATCAAACAAATTTACAATTATTAACGTGAAGGTGTATGTTGTATGGTTTATATGTGTGTTGTATATTTGTTTGTCTGTATGACTGAATGAATGAATAAATAAAATATATTAAACGAAAATATTATCTTTTTGTGTTTTTCTGAAACACAAAATGCATTTAACTTTATTATATCTAGTGGATGCCAGGCATTAACACTTGTCACACTTTACTTGTAAGTCTGTTGTCAGAGTAATTTTTGGGCATGAAAATACAGCCATATTTGTCCGTTTGTTATGATGAACCTTAAGATGTATGACTGTCCCTTGCGAATACTGTCTGTGAACGGAAATACTACCTTGGACCTGGAGGTCGAGACTGTGGAGCATTTTGTCCATACCATATCGTAGTAGCTGCAGTGCATGTAACCTGCATATCATCAGATCATGCACATGTAACAGCGTAGAAACCAGGAAAAGAAATGGAACTGGTGAATTTGTTATCAATTCAAAAACTGCAAATGGTAAGAGATTAAAATTTTCTCATTTATAATCTCTTTACACATTTTACTGGGTGGAGAAGGTATATGGTTTCATGTCTTGTATAAATCAACCTGCCCCACACCTCTCTTTTTCTTTCTTCAATTCCCCTCTATTATGGTATTGGGTTAATGTGGTTTGAGGGTAAAAAGCATTATTTTGAGGGGAAGTGCTGCCCAAATTTTTTATGAAGCTGGACTTAGTAGTTTTTCTTGAATTTTGCCCCTGAAAGTTATTTATCATTTTTGCAATGAACAGAAAGACATCTATGCATAAGAGGCTTATTAGTTTTGCATCCAAAAGGGGAGGATTATTTTGTAAATAATTATTTTTATTCCTACCCCAAACAAATCACAAGCAAATCGTAAATAAAATGGCATCGATCACCAATTCACAGATTAAATAATTTACATCCAGATCAAAAATATGTTCTGCCCTTGTACCCCCAAACTTTGAAGCGCAATTGTCTTGATTTTACATTTAACAGCTACTTCTCTAATTGTAAAAAGGAATACTATATTTGGTTGCGATGAGGGACGAATTGTTCCCTCTGTGTAGGTTTTGCTTACTTTTCTCTTGGATTTGACTATAATGAAATTTGAAGAAAAAAAAAAACATAGCCAACCACGTGTACTTAGTAGAATGATGTCGAATAGGAGATGGGTCTTAGTCTTGGTCAAAATATGCTACATTGAAATATACATGTAGCTGTGTCCATTTTGCCCAGGACCTGGTCAGTAAACAACAATTAAAACTTAAACGTACCAGTGAATTGTGTCTGCTGGCTCGGGAAGCTAGTCTTGAAATGAACTTGTTTACACATCTTTTACACATTTTTATCTTGAAATTTAATCCGTACAGCACAAATTTATCATGTTTATAACCAGATACTGAAATGCACAGTTTCTGAATTTTAAAGGTTAATTAACGTTTGAATAGTATTAGATGAATATGTGCAATTATAAATAAATAACTGAGATTCCTTACCGGCGTCATCTTTCATAGACTGTATAAAACTCCTCATCTTGCAACCTTCTTTGTTCATTAAATATAGAACAGTATTTGAAAGGAGTAGGTCCAGTAAGACCTCTTTCTCTTTTTGGCCCCAAAATATAGCAGTTTTACAAAATTGTTAAAATGTAAACTTTTAGTTATTTATTGGACAGTAGAATGCTTCTGCTATAAAAATAGGGGCTGTTTTTGACAATTAAATCCACATATATCGGTCACTAGCACCATTAAGTCATGCTAAATTACTGAAATCTTCACAATTCTAGCATTTTAGTTAAATTTTAGACGGTTTTCGTGTAAAACAAAAGTGGCCGCTTCGTGTTCATCCTTAATATTGAAATGTAAGTTGTATTTTATAATAATACATAACATATATAAAGGTTGAGGATGAACACGGATGCCGCCACTTTCATTTTTGACAAAACAAACATCTGAAAAGTGACATTTGTTTACATATTTGGTAGATTTTTCATATTTGAGCTTGAATCGGATCGTTTTTAATGGCTAAATCAGTTAAAATCTTTCACATAAACTAATTGATTCAAATGAAATAGACACTTAAGTGTTGAAAAAGTGGTCGACATCTTTCGTCAGATGAACCTGAAATTTGAGGCCAAAATTGGTCCTTACCGGACCTACTCCTTTGAATTTGACCTCAACCGGAAGTCAGAGAGATAGATAAACAAAGAAAATTTGAATGCATTAACATTTTATTCATTGTAGCAAATCATCAATGAATCACACCAAGATATCTAACAAAGTTAACAAATCATTTTCAAATAATTTCAGATGATATTTAAAATTAACAAATCATTAAGAAATCACACCATTCTAGCTAACAAAGTTAACAAATCTCTTTCAAATCATTTCATACGATATTCTAAGTAAACAAATCATAAAGACATCGCACAAAAACATAAGCAAATTGCTTACAAATCATACAATAGAAAGAAATCACAAAGAAATCAGTTTTAGGGATTTCGGAAAATTCTGATTTGTTTATGATTTGTTTAATGAATCGCAAGCAAATTGCACTAGCAAATCGCAGAATCACGATTTGAAAAAGATTTGAAAACGATTTGAATGCAATTTGTTCATTTATTTTTTCTGTTTGGGTGTCTTTATCTTATAATCAGAATTTTCATAGTAATTCATCTTTTGCATGTGACCATAGATCAAACTTGTGGTCTGATGCCTTACAGATTTAGTCAATTGAAACATTGAAATCTTAGAATGATTTGCAGAATGCATGATAATGCATATATGCATGAAGGCAAAAAAGAAAACGAGGAAAGGGCACCCACCCATCATTTCCTCACTCCACATTATTAGAAATTTATATGAGTCTGTGATCTATAAGGATAAAGGCAAACATGAATTTACAATCAAAAAATATAAATATAAATTAAACAAACAATTGCATATATTCCAAATAAAATTATGAACTCAAGTCTAAATAGTTTATAGTTTCTCTAATTCACCAACATGTAGACTGACATTTCATATCATATTTTTTAGGAATGATACATGCAGGAATTAGTGCCACACATTTTAACAATTTCCTTAATGGATTGAATGTACTTTCTGTGAATCCATTAATCATATATAAATAAAAAGGAGAATGAAACTGGAAAGAAAATATTTGCAGTTGCAAAAGAATCCTGTAAATTAATTCAGAAGAAGAAACAGTTTTAAACATGGTTAATATAATGAGTAGTTGAAAGGTAATTAAATCTTTAGTTATATATATTTTTTTTAATTTTCCAAAGTAGATATAAAGTATAATGAGGACCATAATTATATTCATATTTGCCCAAGCAGTCATAAAAATGAATTAACATATCTTGGTAATAACTTTTCAAGTTAAGGGTCAAGTTTTCAAATTAATTTTGTGGTAAAGCAGTGTTATATATACTTAAAGACTTACACGTATAGATCATGACAGAATTTGTTTGAACAAAAATATTGAAGTAGAATTATTTACATTTGTATTTATTAAATGAAATCTATATTTATGGATTATTTCAACAAATTTAATGAAACCAAATTGGTTTTGAAAGCCTTTTATTATTATTATTACAAATTTCATTGTTAACAGCCTGAGTTTCCAGTTAATTTTAAATGTAATCATGGTAATATGTCTTATACATTAGCTATAGTATTTGAATACTGCATGTTCTTTCATTTATACATTTAGGTACTACTTTTTTTCATTAGGTTGAAGCCAGTTTTGTTGCAGAATGGCGTATTGTTGGGACTGGTTGGACCTATGAAAGTATTACAGGTACATGTAAAGAAATTAGGCTTTAACTTTATTAATAGAAAGGATATTCCCAAATGTCAAGGTCAAAGTGGACATTGTAGATTCTATACATCCTTGTGAAAGCTGTAGAAGCAACAGTCTTCTATGGTGAGAGGATGCCATACTTTGCAATGCTCTTGTCAGATCATGCTAACTGATGTACACAGATGACTCTCAGAGTCTCAGTTAGAAACTCAGCTTCCAGGCAAAAGAAGGTTACAGTGATCCACATTTTACACTATTGATTGTACTTTATGTTATTATTTAAGTATAAAGTATATTATCATGACTGCCACTGGTTCCTATGTGCCACAATGAAGATAACTATATGATGTAGTACATGTACTTATGTTTATCACAAACTTGGTCACTTGGTGAATATGTAACTTTATACCAAAAAGAACAGTTCAACTGTATTGATTTAAGATAAATGGTCAAGGTCATATCTATTAAATCTATACCTTGAATTTGCATTTGTATTGGACACTATAATGCTACCTATATTGTCACTTATATTTCATTTCAAATTGTCATTGTATATTAAAAAAACACATCATATGCAGAAAATTGCATACCCATCAGGTGGCCTAATTATTTTCAATCACTTCAAAAACCTGGATATTACATTTAGTCATTATGATTTTAAACGCTAAATGAGTGTCTTTGTTAGTCAGGTTTATAATCTTTTTAAATTGATGATTTAATGTGTGATTGGATTAATTTTGCACTATAATATTATATTTTACACCTTTTCATTAATAATAAATAATTTAAACTTTCAGGTATATGCAGTATCAGAACGTTCCCCAGGAAAATTTACCCTGAAAGTTTGGGAAAGTGAATAAGAAATTGGAGAGGCAAAGAGATAACCAGAAAACACAGAATTTGAAAGAGAAGAAAATAGAAAGAGGCCCCACAGACATTGTAGTTCAAATATTAAAGAAGGAACAACATATGATATAGAAATTGAAGTAAACGCTTGCTTTAGTGCTTGTGACATTCGGCAAATTCCTCTTCATATTCTTCATTATATATATATACATATGGACTCCGAAAGGAGAAAACAGAGAGAAAGGTTCTGGATGCATCAGCTACGTACTCTTGAATCTGATGGACTTAATGAGAGGGATGAAAAACAGTTCTACCCAAAACCAAAGGAATAAATCATGAATTTCATTCTATTTAACTAAAACAACTATTTGTTTAGATTTAAAAATTATTATGTACAATAAACGGCAAAAATATCTTGTATATACCCTATCAATCAATATTTTAAACTTTTACACAAAAACGTCAAGCTACAAAGATATTTTTTTGTCATGCATCCGATTTCACCTAGATAGATGCACACGCCCGATGAAGCTAATTTGTTTAGCGAAATATTGCGTGAATAATATATAAAATATAACAACTAATTTTATAACACTCATTAGTGTCAAAGGACTACACAACCATGGCAGCATTGTCAAAAATTATCGGCAAAAATGCTCTCTTTTCTCATTTAGATGATAATGAAAGAAGGTAGGTAGTAAGAGTGTTGAAAATAGACCAAAAAAAAAAAAATGAGAATGAAAATGAGGAATGTGTTAAAGAGACAACAACCTGATCAAAGAGCAGACAACAGCCGAAGTCCACCAATGGGTCTTCAATACAGCGAGAAAATCCTGCTGTTTAAAAATGTGTCTTATACTAATGAGTAAGGCTAAATAATTGTATGTGTATGTTCATAATGTTGAAAGACTCCATTTAATAGTTAGACCTTGACCAAGTTTGGAGACTGTTCACTTTCCTATCCATTAAAAACATTGCACTCTTTCTCAGAGGTTTGTAGTTATCCTTGAAATATTTGCCACTGCACTTGTAGCAAATAACATACAATTGATGTATGCCTGTCAATTCCTTAAAGGGATGTTAACATCAACATACATTTAATTTAAACATAAGAGACATTACTGATACAGGTAATTCAACTCGGGAGGGATGGGATAGGCTAGCTCATTCAATGCATAATTGGACAAGACTTAAGAACAAGTTTTAATTGGCCAATAACTTTTATTATTATTATCTGACTTTTGCCACAAGAAAAACTTGTTAGTCTTAATTTTTTACTTATGTCATGAATATTTCATTGTAAATAAAAATCATTTGAAATGTGGGATTTTGTTTTGCAAAAAGAATAAGAAAACACCAGTTAATATAGCAGAATTTGTGACCTGAGTATGCGTCTTTAAAAGTGAAGTTCAATTTGGTACATCTCAGAAATGCCACAAGCCCTTATTTACAATGTCTGATTTGGCAATTACTCTAGTAGATACAACTGTAGAAAGAATTTATATTGGGAAATCATGTTGTTATACAACTGCAGTTAGACATTTGATTGGACAAATGACGAAGGGCATTCAGTTAACTTATCTCCCAGAGCTAGATGTCACATTCTCTAGCAAATGACTATTTACAGAAGAAATAATGAATTATCAATCATAATAACAGTAAAACAAGCAATTTTTTCTCTTAATTTTTTCCAAAAAAAAAGGTGAAGTCACTCTATGTTACAGTAACTAATACAAGCATTCCATAAAGTAAAAATCTGTTTGTTTTAGATTTGATTTGTCCAAACCTTTGCTACATGTATACAACATGGGTCTTTTATATTGTTGAAGGCTGAACAGTGACATATAGTTGCTAACTTCTGTATTGTTTGGTCTCTGATGGAAAATTGTCTATCTCCTCATTTAATATTATCTAGATGATTTAACATCAAGTGACATTATGTGATAGAGGCAATTTTATTAAAATTGAAATATCTATGTCGAAATTTGAATCTTTATATCAAATAAACATATTTTGAATACTTCTTATGTGCCCACCACTTATGGCACATATGTATAAAGGACACAATATTGAGACATCATCCTCATAGTTTCAAACAGGTGAGTTTGCACTCTAGATTCTTATGGTATAAGAATGAGGATGATTTGATATGAAATAATTGTTTTACAATTGCATTTTATAAGGACTTTTAAAATGTCACAGAGGCAATGATGAAATTTTACATACCCTCAGAAAATAAAATTTCAAAGGAAAACAAATTTTTCCAATTTAACACCAAAAATATAATTAAAACTGCATTTTATAAGGATTTGTAAAATGTCACAGACGCAATGATGACATTTTACATACCCGTATAAATTTAAATTTAAAATGAAAACAAATTTTTCCAATTTAACACAAAAAAAAAAAAAAAAAAAAATTAAAACTGCATTTTATAAGGATTTGTAAAATGTCACAGACGGAATGATGACATTTTACATACCCTTATAAAATTAAATTTCAAATGAAAATATTTTTTTCCAATTTAACACCAACAAAATAATTAAAACTTTGTTCAATTCTGCATGTCAACAAAAATTATAGTCTTATGATTGACTAAGCATCTAGAAGTCAGCATAATCTCAATATAATCACATTAGATATTCAAAAATAATGGTTTTAATTTACTCTTCAGGCTGTATCAATTTCAGAATTGAATTAACTTTTAAAGGACAATTATGTAATTCTATTTTTTTTTGTAAATGAAATATTTGTTGTTGATTTTGTTGTTTACATAAGAACAGAAGTGATGATAATGTGATCATGGTGATGGTGATAATATCAGATTGTGCTGAACATGCATGAAATATTTGCCACTGGATGTAAAGCAACCTATAATCAATCAATGATACTATCAGTTATTTTGAACAGATTTCAGTCAATAAGATCAGTCAGATAGTAGCCTAGGTTACTTAATTTTAACCAAACTTGTCCATAGTGCTCACCAGTATGTCAATCTATGAGAGTGTTGGAGGTTGGACACTCTTAAGAAATGGAAAATGTAATTTTTTTCTGGATGTTTGATTGACATCAATTTGTCTGTAACACAATTATTGTGGAAAACAGCTGTCCTTTTATGTCAATGGTTGAGCTTAGTTGATTACATGATCTCTTCAAAAATATTCATGTTTCTTAAATGTGTCTCTAAATAGATTAATGAGACCATTGTCCACCTAATAGCCTATCAATCATGTAGATTCAGGGTTAAACCTGAATAAAGCTTCCAATAACTTATAAAGCTTCTTGAAACTCTACAGTTGTCAATAATAGCTAAGTATTTACATTTGTCTATATTCAAAGTTATCGTATGTCAGTAAGATTGACCAGTGTGTTGACCTTAACATATTACATTGGATAGTTGCCACTGGACATGAATCAAACACTAATATAACCAAAGCAAAGCATTGGTTGGAGAACTGCACAAATTAAAAAAGATTTTTATAAATGATTTAAAATGGTTGTCTATAAAATCTTTACTCAATGTCAACAGTTGTGAATAAATTTGAATAAATAAAGTGACAATGTCCTGGTAGAAAAATGTTCTGGTAGAAAAATGAGATTAAATTGATATCGTTGAAGTTTTGTCTACTTCGCTAACCAGAGGACTGGATTGTATACCCCCTTGGCCGCTATTGAAGATGAAGTTTCCTTAGAAGTACATTTAATTATTGTTACCTGATTTGATATTCCCTAGAATACATCTATAAAAGGAAATTAGATATAAGATGCAATTTGGGATATAAAAAGATATGTTGAAAAAACAAATTGGATTTCCCAAATTATACTAAGCAATTAATTGATGAAGGCATTACGGATGTGCATTCTTAAAGTACACAATCACAAAGGTTACAATAGGAGTTACAGCTAATTTCCTAATGCATGTAGAGCAGGACTTTGGTTAGCTTGCTTTCTTTGTTTGTATATTGTACAATTGTAATTGAGTTTATGTCCAATCAAATTGAAATATTACATATACAGGTTTAACATTGCATGCCTATATTTATTGTTTGAAGATGTCAATCTTAATTACAAAGCTTATGTAAATGTTTATTTAAACAAAGCAAGCATAAGCCAACCAAATTTTTAATCTACAAGCATTAGGAAATTAGCTCTAATCCTATATCTTGATATCTTTAAAACATGAAATTCAAATAACGAAGAATATTTTGTTTTTATTTTCTGATCTTTTTTAAAACATAAAACTGCAATACATGTAATTGGAACTTAAAATTGCATCTTTATCATTTGACATGAAATTGTAAAAAGGAAAATTAATGTTTTATTGCCCATTGAAGAAGTTTTTGTCTCGCCTTGACGGAGTCAAAAAGCGAGGCATAGGTATGTTGTTTCCGGTGTCGTCGGCGGCGATGGCGTCAACAATGTATTAGTTTGTGATTAGGTCTAGTTCATGGTGAACTACAAGTGTTAGGGCAATCATATTTGGTATGCAGTTGTATAAGCATTGGTACATTTCATTTATATGGAGATTATTTGGCCCTGCCCCCTCAGTCATGGTCTATTGACTTTGAAACTTTTACTTATTTTACATGTATTAGTTTGTGATTAGGTCAGTTTATTGGGAACCACAAGTGGTAGGTCAGTGATATTTAGTATGCAGTTGTATAACCATTGACATATCTCATTTCCATGGATATAATTTGGCTCCGCCCCCTTAGTCATGGTATCTTGACTTTGAAATTTTTTCTAAGTTATCATGTATTAGTTTGTGATTAGGTCAGTTCAAGGGGAACCATTAGTGGTAGGCCAATGTTAATTGGTATTCAGTTGTATAAGCATTGGCTCATCTCATTTCCATGGAGAATATTTGACCTCGCCCCTCAGTCACAGTCTAATGACTTTGAAACTTATCTTAGTTTACATGAATTAGTTTTAGAGATTAGATCAGTTTAAGATGTTATTTGGTATGCAAATGTATTTGCATTTGCAAGTCGTTTCCATGGAGATTATATAGCCCCACCCCTCTTCATGGTTTATTGACTTTGAATCTTTTACATAGTTTACAAGTTAATTTTTTTATTAAGGTTTGGGAACGACTTACAATATTTGGTATGCAGTTGTATAAGCATTGGCACATCTCATTTACATGGAGTTTGTTTAGCCATGTAACTCAGTCATGGTTCATTGACTTTGAATATGTACGTAACTTGTGTAAGATGTTAAAGTATTGCTATTTTGATTTCAACATTTGCATAATCAAAATTTCAAAAAGGCGAGACATATCTCTGTGATAACAGTTTATGATAATAGTAATTACACTACCAATTGACTTTCGGTTGATGCATGTAAAAAGTTGTGATCTAATTACCTTATAATTGGATCATTTGAAATATCTTGCAATAAAGCAACCTGTAAAACTTAATTAATTTTGATTAATTAAATTTCAAAGAGAAAATACATTATTAATTGACAATGCATTTACTTTCATAAGAAGAATAGGAAATTTCCGTGTATTGCTTTCATGATCAAAGTCTCAATATAATTTGGAGAGGGGCATGAAGGGGGTTAATCTGCACGGAAGAACGGGAAATAAAATTGCCTTCTCACGATGTCCACTACTTTTTCGAGCTTTTATTTGACATTGTATATTTCAAATTTTTACAAGTAGATTGTCTTGTTTCATTGAATTTATATAATTTTTGCCCAATTTTTGAAGACAGAAAAACAAGCGCAGTGTTTTTAGTTGACCTATACCCTCTCAAGTTTCACTCAAATACTTTTATAGCCTATAGTAAAAATATTAAAAGTTTTATCTTATTCAGTTCTAAAAAAACAGATTCATATTTATATGTCACAAATTAAAGTATAAAATATCTGAACTACTAATAGAACATTGTTTTGCCATCTTTTGTCATGTTTGTGTACTACATGATATGCTGTTACAGGGATTGAAATATACATTTTCAAGTGGTAGCCCAGTCAGTCATGCCGGTGGTATTGGTGGCCTAGTGTTGTATGATCAAGGAAAATTGTGGAAGAAAGTAGTAACCCTGAGGTCAAATTTATTGGGCCATGATCTACTTCAGAATGTATTTTAAAGACAAGTTATTGAAAGATTTCTTAGATTTTAGTTTTAAGCCATACTTACACAAAAAAAAAAAAAAATTGAAACAAAATAATAAAGTATAGGAAAAGGAGAAAGTAGAAAATTCAGACCAAAGTACAACTCATGTTTCTCTTTTTTCAGTGATATTTTTGATGCCATGTTTCCAGTGCACAGACATTCAGGGGAGGTCATTATACTGCAAGGTAAATATCAATTATAACATATATTTAACAAAGTACAGCAACCAATACCATTCACATTCAACAGACATTTAAAGGTTAATTATACACTGTCACCTACATTAACAAGTCTATACAATATACCTTTTCGTTACATTTCCTAATGAAGGGTTGTTGCCCCTACATCAAAATGTGCAAAGAAATTGGAATAAAACCATTCACAAGAGTAAATAATTGAAAATAAATTCAAATAATAAAGAATATTCACTAAACAAAAACAAATACATACAAAGAGGGGTTCATTCCTCAAAAGTCATGTGTTCTGAATTGTTATAACAATGACTTTTGTGTGCACCATAGATGGTAAAGCCCTGCATTATCAGATCAAAAATTGTTTTATCAGTTAAGAATCCCACACGTTTAGTCCATATATAAGATAATTTGCAATGACAATTCCTTTCAAGTACTATAATGTGTTAATGTTCAGCCTTGTCTTTTATGGAATGCCTTAATCTCTTGACGAAGGACAGTCATTAGCTTTAATGAATGCACTTAAGCCATGAAGGACAGATATACCTTGAATGCACTAAAGCTATGAAGGAATAACAATAACTTTAATGCATTAAAGCCAAGGAATAACACTAACTTTAATGCACTAAAGCCATGAAGGAATAACAATAACTTTAATGCACTAAAACCATGAGGGAATAACAATAACTTTAATGTCCTAAAGACATGAAGGAATAGCACTAACTTAAATGTGCTAAAGCCAAGGAATAACAATAACTTTAATGCACTAAAGCCAAGAAATAACAATAACTTTAACAAATACATACAAAGAGGGGTTCATTCCTCAAAAGTCATGTGTTCTGAATTGTTATAACAATGACTTTTGTGTGCACCGTAGATGGTCAAGCCCTGCATTATCAGATCACAAATTGTTTTATCAGTTAAGAATCCCACACGTTTAGTCCATATATAAAATAATTTGCAATGACAATTCCTTTCAAGTACTATAATGTGTTAATGTTCAGCCTTGTCTTTTATGGAATGCCTTAATCTCTTGACGAAGGACAGTCATTAGCTTTAGTGAATGCACTTAAGCCATGAAGAACAGATATACCTTGAATGCACTAAAGCTATGAAGAAATAACAATAACTTTAATGCATTAAAGCCAAGGAATAACACTAACTTTAATGCACTAAAGCCATGAAGGAATAACAATAACTTTAATGCACTAAAACCATGAGGGAATAACAATAACTTTAATGCACTAAAGACATGAAGGAATAGCACTAACTTTAATGTGCTAAAGCCAAGGAATAACAATAACTTTAATGCACTAAAGCCAAGGAATAACAATAACTTTAATGCACTAAAGCCATGAAGGAATAACAATAACTTAAATGCACTAAAGCCATGAGGGAATAACACTAACTTTAATGCACTAAAGCCTTTAAGGAATAACAAAAACTTTAATGCACTAAAATACCCACTTCATTAATTTTTGTTTTATTTTAACTGTTTTTGCATCCATTATGCCTATAAAAATCAATATAAGACAGACCCTAATGGAATTATATAAGTTACATAAGTACAGACTGCATCCTAGCAGACTGGTTAAATTTTATTCGGACTAGTAAGTTTTTGCAAAATTTTGATTACACATATATTATGAAAAATGTCTGAATATAAAAAAGAAGATGTGGTATGATTGCCAATGAGACAACTCTCCACAAGAGACCAAATGAATACTGGTCTTCAGACTAGTAATTGGAAAAGGTTTTAGTGCAGACTGTTAGTACAATATAATTATAGGATAAGAGTACTTTGAAGTAGGAGTTACACTGTTTGTCTACATTGGTAACATATGGTGTTTTTTTTTTTAGTTGGTTAAGATCATATATAAATTATTCTTTTAGTATTAAGATAGGTTTCTTAAGAAGTAGATCAGGGGAGAGAATGATATATCAATTGGTTTAACAAGACATCAGCTGGTTAACTTATTCTTCTCTGCTGCAGTCTCTTTGTCTTCAATTCTGAACCAGCCTGCTAACAATGCAGTGTCATCTTGATTAATTGGCCATTTGTTAAATTTGTAATTGGAAAGGTTTGTGATGGGACAGCTTGGTGTTATTACACTGGTTATTTGCTAAACTGAATTATTTTTTTTACGTTATTTATATCTAAGAAATTAAATTTTAAATATTAAATGAGGAAAGTGGAATTCAAGTGGAATTGTTGAAATTGATATAAACATGCATTGCTCTTGAATCTTTTTTTTTTTTTTTTTTTTTTTTTTATTTTTTATTTTTTTTTTATTTTTTTTTTTTAATTTTTTGGGATTCGAGTGTCACTGGTGAGTCTTTTGTAGACCAAACGCGCGTCTGACGTAAATATAGAATTTAATCCTGGTATCTATGATGACTTATACAATTTTTTTTTTCACTTTTAAAAACAAGAAACTACAAAGTCAAAAATTTTTGAAAAAATAATTTCAGAATCACAAAAGTAGATAGGACACATGAAGTTTAAAGAAAACAGAATTCAAATGCATAATAAAATCATGACTTCAGTTAACTGTATTCAGCAAACTTTTGAAAGTGTATCCTACAAGCTAATATGCTTGCCAGTCTAAAGCTAGGAAACTTGTAAGCTGTTGTCTGTTGTTTTCTTGTTTCTTTGGGAAATTGGTTGTTGATTACAGATTTTTGATGGTCGTCTTAAAATCTACTCACTGCATGCTTTTCTAGACATTGTAATAAAGAACATAACATATATTAGATAGAGACCTACCTTGAAAACTGTAAGATGATCTCTACATGGTATTTGTTAGGTTTTGTGTTGTTGTCAGGTTGAGCTGACTAATTGTTTTATATCCAATCTATCTTGTTTTTTTTAGTAAAGAATTGAATGCTTAGTAACTTTATGAAATGTTTTAAGGTTCAATGTTTAGCTTTGAACTGTGCTCATGCAATTACATCTTACATGATAACAAAAATTCCCATTCTATTCTTAATTAAAAAACAGAGCTATTGGTATATTTTTTAATTACTGCAAATTCAGAAATAATTGGGAGATTTTTATTAAAATGAATAATGCCACTTGGTAAATATCCCTAAAAAAGAAATTAAATTCTGATATCTGATATACAAAAAAAGTATGAGGTAGGGAAAATTTACCCAAAAATTTGTGATTTTGGAAATCGGCAACCTGAGTGTCTTGTCTCCCCTCATTAGTTTACTAAGTATTAGTGAATATTATTAAGAAAATTGTGAAAAGATCGAATTTTTTAGGGAAAAAAGTTGTATGCCTTACGTTATGGTACTTATTAGATCAGAGTTAAGTTATATTAAAAAGTATCATCAAGCAAGTTCTTCTTTTAGTTAATCTGCAGTACTTTCAATAAATGATGTCAAACTTCAGTAGCCTGAGCAATAACATGGGTCTTAAAGACATGTATAATCCTTTTACATATCCTAGAATAGACTGTGGGTGGCATGGATTTATATTCGTTATTCTATTATATAAGCTTCTTGGAGAGATTGTTTGTTAGATAATTGAATCTTTTCTCACAGCTGAAGATAAAAATTGCACTTTAAATTTATTTTCCATTCCATTATCAAGACAACAGGGAGAAAAAAATACTTTAAAAATTTATATTTGATTTAACTAAATGAAACATACAGAAACAAAAACAAATCGGTTTTCACTTTTAAAAATAATTGGATGTTAAAATGAGTATTAATTCAAAAATGAAAATAATTGGATAATAATATATGTAATAAGTCACTTTTGAAGATTCAATGATAATACAATTGTCAATAATTTAAGTCACTTTGAAGGTAATAAGTATAAATTCACTAATTTAGTCACTATTGAAGATAATTAGATATTAATAAAAGTATCAAGTCTGAGTCTCGGAGAAAGTATTAAGTCACTTTTGAAGATAATTGGGTGTTACCGTAATACAAGTATTAATATCACTTTTGAAGATAATTGGGTGTTAATACAAGTTTTATGTCACTTTTGAAAATAATTTGATATTGATTCAAGTGTTATTAGTCCCTAATGTTGAAAATTATAGTTTTATGTACAAGTATCAAGTCACTTTTGAAGATAATGTAATGTTTATAGAAGTATATGTCACTTTTGCAACATTGAAAATTCAAAGTTAATATTTTGCATCTCTGAGCAGGAGATGTTTTTGTGTCTATAAATAGACGTGTAAACCAGATTAAAAGATGGCTATTATGAAGAGTCCTGATGGTGGTTCCTCAATTTACATAAAACGATGGTTTGGAATATAAGGAATAAGAACACATCTCATATACTAATTGGGGGAAAATAATACTTTTGGTTTTCTCCTAAGAAAAACATCTATTTTCCAAGGAAGTTATCTAATTTAAGACGATAAATGTTATATTGCCATGTCAGTGCCAATTATTCTTTTGTTGCTAATAAAATGTTAATTTTTCTGGATAATGTGGAAATAGTCTGATTTGTCAATGCTGAAAGGTGGAAAAATTACATACCAAATAGAAATATTCCAGACACAATTACCATGGAAGATAGAAACATTCTGTCAAAATTAACCTTTAAATTGCATTCCTAATTTGTCAGTGATTGAAAGATTTAAAAAAAAAATGTGTTCAAGAAGCTGAAACTATAATTAACTAACTGTACACCAATAAGAAAATAGCTTTTCAAGAAATTACATGTAATTTTTTAAAGAAATATTTTGAAATGCAATTGAAAGTTGATGTTCCTTTGCTTGAACAGTGACTTTCTATTTTGATTGCAAATTTATTTTATTGCAAAATATTGCAAAATAAATTGTCTGAATTTCCATAACTTATTTCTGAGGTCATCTCAGCAGACCTTTATCTTAAAGGCTCAATGTTTTCTTGTATTTTATATAGATTAGACCGTTCAGGTTTTCCATTTGAATGGTTTTACACTAGTCATTTTTTTGGGCCTTGTATTAGCTTGCTGTTCGGTGTGAGACAAGGCTCCGTGTTGAAGATTAACGGTATACTTTGACCTGTAATGATTTACTTTTACAATTTGTGACTTGGATGGATAGTTGTCTCATTGGCACTCATACCACATCTTCTTGTATCTATCAATATCAATTTCAATAAGAATTGGATGCATACTTGTTATGTAATAGGAAATTGTTTCAAACAAATTGATCATTAGTGACAAACTAAAGCTTCAAAGAGATTTGTATTTTATATTTGTATTATTAGCATTGCTGCATTTTAAAGTGCCTTTTTTACAGAATGGAATGTTCAAAGCCACCACCAACTTTCACTTTGAGTAAATTGTGGAGAAGGATCATTAGATATTGTTTACTATATTGTTGACTTATATATTTCTTGGCTCTATATTCTTTTAAATTTTACAATATATTGCTATGATAAAATTATTTTTATATTTCAGGTGATGAGGGTGATAATTTCTATGTTATTGACCAAGGTGAAGTAGATGTAAGTATACTATGTATTATTGACTGAAGTTTTATCAGGTGTTTAACTTCAGTTTTATTGACCTGACTTAAGTGTTTGTTAGTATAAAAATCTCATCAAAGATACCAGGATAATAAATCTGTATGCCAGACACAGATCATGATGTGGGCCTGCTATTAAGGCATTGTTTAAAGATGTTTTTGAAGATGAGAAGCACATGCAAATACCAGTCGTCCTTTCCTCGGTTTAGTCAGTCCGTCCAATCTTGTTAACACTTTCACCAGTACAAGTCTTGCCAGATTTTCATAAAACTTATACTATAGGTTAATATCAGCACGATCTCAGACAAGTTCTTAAATGGTGGAGGATCAACTTTTTAAAATAGTAATGTCCCTAAATAATAAATTTATGGAAAATGGCTTCGTTAACGCTCTAGTACAATTCTTGCCAGATTTGATAAAACTTGTATTGCGGGGGATATTGGTTCTTTTATTTCTATTTTTAGACCAGGTAACTAATAATAGTCCTTTTTTAACAAAATTTATGAAAGAGGGTACAAGTTTTGTGTAATCAACTCCTCCTCAGCCCAGATCCCTGAAACTTCACAGGAAGAATGCACATATGTTGAAGTTGTGCACCTGCTATTATGGAATTGTTTGAGGTATTGTTTCTTTTACTGTTTCAAATATGTTCAGTAAAGAGCATTTGTCTTTGTTGTCTTCAATCTATGTTTTTCTAACTTTATAATCTCTAGAAAATTGTGCTTGTTGAATTGTCATTTATAACAGACAATAATATTTTCTGAGTTCTGTTTAGATTTAGGTACAACTTTTTATTTCTGATTAGTATTTTTTTGGTCTCTTGCGAGTTTGATATTATTGCATTTCTTGTAGTTTTCTCTATAGAAATTCATTGAAATGATAAATAATGTTTGGTCACGAATTAGAAATCCTGTTATTATTTTATAGCATTTTCTTCTAGTTTATTGTTAATTTCCTGGTTGATATTAAATTTCTAGTAGTTATTGGTAAGTTATGGTTCTGTTTTTATTAGTATTTCCTAATTATTTGGCTATTTATCTGTTGAAATATAAAACTAGATTAATGCTTCAAGGACAAGGCAGTTAAGAATGGCAAAAAATAAATTGTTTTAGAAGGATTGTATGCTAATTTGAAGCAATACAAAAGATCCAACTAGTTCCTTTATATAGCCTTTACTTCTTCATCCCTGAATCGGTTTGGAGGTCAAGGTCAAATTGGATAATAAGAGTTGGAATATTACTTTTTTTTTACTCAAAAATTAAGGATCCAACTCAATTTAAGATAGGCATGTCCAAAATAAAGCATGGATGGAAAAGCTTTTATTTAAAAAGGCGATTGAAAATTAATCTCTACTGTTGAATTCAAGAGATTTGCTTAAGCTTCACTTTAGTATAATACAGGTTAACAGCTACGAAACAACAGCAAAAAAACATAAATAAAACTAAAATAATTATTTAAGAAGCTGAACTTCTTTAAACAATTAACAAAATTATTTTAGTTGCAAGAAATTCTGTTCTGAGATAATGCCTTTTTTTGTGTGTTAATTGTCCAGGCTCAAGGTCGTTAATTACGGTGATGTGTGCATTTTTCTTAATAACATATTAGATTTTATTGTACAAATTGTGCATTAACATATTTTCTTGTGATGATGGAAATAAGATATCTACAGCAAGCCAGAAATCTTTGCTTCAAGATAAAAACAAAATGTTATCTTTGTAAAAGTCATGGAAAACCTTGTGTTAAAATTTATTCCTTAATCAGTTTTTATACGACCGCAAAAATTGATAGTATATTGGTATCACGTTGGCATCGTCGTCGTCGTCGTCCGAAGACATTTCGTTTTCGCCCTCTAACTTTAGTAAAAGTAAAAATAGAAATCTATGAAATTTAAACACAAGGTTTATGACATGCAAAGTATGTTGACGTCATACACAGGTTATAGTTAAAATATTTGACAAAATAATTTTGAATAATTCAAATATAAGTAAAAGAGATATATATATGTCGTTAACACCGACATTTTTTTTTTTGTTAAAAAAAACTGTTTGATTGGAAAGTTGTTGAATGTACTTCAAGTTTAGATATACAAAAATATTAGATAATTATAATATTGAAGGTGTGATTTGTAATCTCTGTGGGCTGACATACAATCTGAATGAATCCACTATACTTCATGTTAAATATGTGATTTTAATGTTGCGTTTACACATCAACACACCCCGTCTAAATGGATAAGATATATCAAATAGCATCCTTCAAATGTTCTAAAAAAATCTGTCAGATAAGGGTAAGAAAATATTAGGATTATTTTTTGCAACAGGCCGTCTTACTTCTTGCATAAAAGACAAAACAGAAAAAGAAAAACGACAAACTATCACATTATAAAGACATCTCCATGATCTACAAAAATGAACAACCGCCTTGCTAATAATGTTCAGACCAATAAACTCCGTAAGAAAATTTATAAGTTATGATTCCAATAAAATGCCCTAATAATTCAGTTCAGATCAAGTTTTCATCAACAACCACATATTTTGAAATATTCCACGTGTAGGAGTAACGTCATTAACATGAATAATCTGGTTTGTTGGTGTATAATCGACTTTTCATTGCCGCGTAAGTCACCAATGAAATAATTCATAGCATACATTTTTGTTAAAAAAAAATCACACATCTATGTAATTAAAACAAAAGCATTTTTCATTATCATCCTAAATGATTTGAATGAAGCATCATTAACACTTTATGTTACAAGTATTTTGCAAAGAAACTTCTTTTTATCTGTACATTTTTTATCCTTTATGCTCTAAGTTCAGTATTTTTTGGATTTTACTTTTTGTCTCTTTGGAACTCATATCGCATGTCCTTTTTTGTGTTATTTGAAGGACAAAAGCGGTCGAACTGTTGTAACGCAATGAGTTCTGAGTAATCATCTATATAACGTTACATTTTTTTTGCCAATGAAATAATATCTTGCAAATAGTTGTAACATATTGCATTCACTACATGGAAGAGTTGCTGTCGCTTTGACACATTCCTCATTTTCATTCTCAATTTTACTAAATAATTGAGTAGGTAATCAGACGATACAAACTTATGCGTTTTTTTTTACATGAGTTAATGAATAATTGTTGATCACAGTGCTAGTTGAAATTATTTAAATACATTTATTAGAAACTTTGTTTTTAATTGTTAAAGATCTAAAATATATAAGATGTTGACTTAGGTAATGTTCAATCTTTTTTATTGTTTATTGTTTAATAATGTGTATTGTGTCCATTGCAAGAACATTTTTTACTTTGTAAATATTTCAGTTATTTTGTTAAATTCCTTTTAATTGTTTAAATTTGAATAAATGATATGACAAGAAAAGAAAATCAAATATGGCAGACGAAAGCCACTGGTTTATAGGCTTCTGAATTGGGACAGACCCATATATCATGTGGTTGGGTTAAACTTGTTTGTTGTCAATGGAACATTCTTATTGCATTTGCCACTTGTAGAAAACGTAGATAGGTTGTAACTATGTAAATATACGCGTAACTTTATGATGTGAACATTATTAATGCAAATTCGTCACGAACATAAGATTACAATATGATACGCGTTGGGGATCTTAAAACTCAATGGACCTGGGGAAGGACTTATTTCCATTGGCAAAGAAGAAGAAAGAGAAAAAAATGAAAGTTCTGCACTGCAACAGGTGACACAGGCCATCATGAAAGGTGTTGACATGGTTCTTTGATAGTGTGACAGATAACATACGAACCGTCATCAAAGGTGTTTACATGGTTCATTGATTGTGTGACAGGGTACATACGGACCATCATGAAAGGTGTTGATATGCCAGCTTTAGCTGGCACTTATGGTAAAAGCGTCGATTTTGAATAAAGAACGATTACTCTCTCCACACGACCAATCTGAAAAGTTTCGTCACTCTCGTTTAATCACGTACGATTTTTTTTAATGGCGGTCGAATTTAACGTATCAGCGAGAACTTGAAAAAACGTGACAGATCGGAATAATTTCGATGTTAAATACGACATGAATTGTTATTTATTTACAAAAACAAGAATTCAGAAATTTTGGTAACTTATGTAGTTTATTTAAATTCCATTGTAGGCCCCTACCACGGAAATTACCGAAGTTAGGACAACATCTGCGT
This sequence comes from Mytilus galloprovincialis, assembly GCF_965363235.1. NCBI lineage: Eukaryota > Metazoa > Mollusca > Bivalvia > Mytilida > Mytilidae > Mytilus > Mytilus galloprovincialis. Next base: position 47,908,550 of record NC_134848.1, on the reverse strand, counting down.
CTGCTTCAATTTTCCATTATCAGTGAGGTCAAAACAAATTACATAAATAATCACAGGTACTTCATTTAAAAGTCACAAAATCATAATTAACGATAACATATATAGCGTAAAAGTTCCGTCAAGCCATGGGAACACAGAAAAAAACTCTGCCAGCAATATATGTCGGATTATTTTTTAATAATGGCCATGCGGCATGCGGGATAAACTCCAGTGCACTGGTTGAACATGATGACTTCTTATGTTCATCTGCCACATAATTCCATACATCAAGGAACAGTGGTAATGACGTTAGTTATACTGTTGAATGTGATCACGGTTATTCATGTAGCTAGTGGCGAATCCAGAACTTTTCATAGAGCACCTCAAAGCTGAATGACCTAAAAAGGGGGGGCACTCTAGTCATGCTTCAGTGATTTCCTATATAATCAACATTTTTCCAACGAGGGGGTTGGGGTTGGAGGGTGCCCCTGCATCCGCCTATGGTAGCCCACAGACTTATTCAAAACTTTCCAAAAGTTTCACTGCATGAAATGATGCATTTAATATAAAATTAAATGCATATGTTATGCATATTAAATTTCAAATTACAAAAAATATTATGCATTTACTTTGCTGGAAAATTTCTAATTTAATATAGATTTAAACTAAATTTAATATTGCAAATAAATTCCCAAATTTCAACCTAGTTTAAAGGTATTTTTAAATCTAAATAAATTTCAAATTTAAAGAATTTAAGTATACACTAAATTTGAATAAATTTCTAATTTAAAGAAATGTTTATGTAAATTAAATTTGAATAAATTTGAGATTTAAAGATTTTTTAATATAAATTAAATTTGAATAAATTTCAAATTTAAAGAAGTTTTGATATAATTTAAATTTGAATAAATTTGAGATTTAAAGATCTTTTTTTTAATTAATTTCAATAAATTTCAAATTTATAGAATTTTAAATATAAATTAAATTTAATTAATTTTGTAATTTAATTACATGTAAATTCAAATAAATTTCTTGTTTATGACTTATTTAAATTAGAACTTCCATCAAATTTAATGCAATTTAAAGTCAATATAATCCTGTATAACTACTTACAAAACAATAGTGCAAATGAATAATAAAGAAAAGGCAGAATTTTTCCCTCTGCTTTTTGGAAAAGGGATGTTGGGGATTTGTTTTTACTTTAACCCAAATATCTGGTTTGAAAATATCTAACTAAATAAAAAAACAAAAATTAGGAAAAACAGGAATTTTTAATGGTGATAACTTTGTAGCTACTGTACATATAAAATTGATCCTCCAACTTTTCTGATCCATGTTTACAAAGTATTAGACTTGAAAGGCATGGATTGCTGCTCTGTGTATTTACAGTAGAATAATATTTGTGGTTTCAAATGGCAATGTGCAAATGTATAATTTGTCAGTAACATTGAAGACTGTATTTTTCAGATGAAACTTAAACAATAATACAACGAATACATGTCACTCATTTGCAAAGCTCAATACCATTTTGTAAATATGCCTTTACCTATATGTAAAGAATTGCAACGCATCTGAATTTATATAAGAACTTGAAGAGTTAGAATCTAAGACATACAAAAAACACAAACACCAGATATCAACTATAGGACAAGGCTATCTATGTGTGATTTGGATTTTGACAATGGCAGCAATATACAATACAGGAGATAACAAAAACTTTTGGACAAAGCATAACCATACACAACAATTTCTAGCATTTTCTTATTGTCATCCTGTCTTGAGCATAGTTATTTTCACTTCTAATCGGGTCAGAATAATAAAAAAAAAACAATTTTGAGTTATCTCCCTTTGTATATACTTCAATAAAAGAAACAAAGTATCTAACAAATTAATTTTATTCAGATACTGACAAATTAGAGTTGTTTTGGTGATTAATTAAAATAAAATGTCAAAAAGTTTGTTATACAATTTTAAAAACATTTAAAACAAATAAAAAAACACTTTTGTTTAAAAAAAGTCAAGTTCTACATCAAAGAACCTCATCAAATTCAAACTAATTAATAAAATAATTGTTATTGACAAATTAACATGCTTACTTGTATAGATTATTTAAGAATCATAACAATTGGGTTATAACAAAAAGCAAACATAGGCACCTCTAAATTTCAAGTTTGGCATCATAAAAATATTAATGAATAATCTCCCCTGCTAGCATTATTTGTCAATTTTAAAAACTTCAAAAAGCAAAAAACAAAAAACATAACATTATTTACATGATTAACATAATTCGTAAATTCACAAGAGTGCACACACTGAAATGTCTCGCCTTCTTTACTTATCATTGATATTATGTTGATAGTCCTAAGTATAAAGCTTTATTAAAAACTGTCACATAAACTTAACATTAACCAAGATAACTAAACAAAGAGCAATGAACCATGAAAATGAGGTCAAGGTCAGATGAACCATGCCAGGCAGACATGTACAGCTAACAATGCTTCCATACAACAAATATAGTTGACCTATTACTTATAGTTTTAAAAAAATAGACCAAAACACAAGAACTTAACACTGAGCAATGAACCGTGAAAATGAGGTCGAGGTCAAATAAAACCTACGCGACTGACATATAGATCATAAAATATTTCCATACACCAAATATAGTTGACCTATGGCATATAGAATAATAAAAAGACCAAAACTCAAAAACTTAACTTTGACCACTCAACCATGAATATGAGGTCCAGGTCAGATGACATCTGCTCGCTAGACATGTACACCTTACAATCATTCCATACAACAAATAAAGTAGATCTATTGCATAAAGTATGAGAAAAACAGACCAAAACACAAAAACTTAACTATAACCACTGAACCATGAAAATGAGGTCAAGGTCAGATGACACCTGCCAGTTGGACATGTACACCTTACAGTCCTTCCATACACCAAATATACTAGCCCTATTGCTTATAGTATCTGAGATATGGACTTGACCACCAAAACTTAACCTTGTTCACTGATCCATGAAATGAGGTCAGGTCAAGTGAAAACCGTCTGACGGACATGAGGACCTTGCAAGGTACGCACATACCAAATATAATTATTCTATTACTTATAATAAGAGAGAATTCAACATTACAAAAACTCTGATCTTTTTTTCAAGTGGTCACTGAACCATGAAAATGAGGTCAAGGACATTTGACATGTGACTGACGGAAACTTCGTAACATGAGGCATTTATATACAAAGTATGAAGCATCCAGGTCTTCCACCTTCTAAAATATTAAGCTTTAAAAAAGTTAGCTAACGCCGCCGCCCGATCACTATCCCTATGTCGAGCTTTCTGCAACAAAAGTTGCAGGCTCGACAAAAAAAACATCCTGCTGCTCGAACATTGATTAAAATTTCATTCCAAATGCTGTATGCAAGAATAAAAATAATAAGGTGTAATGAAATACTTCAAATATGTACAATTGAATAAAATAGCACACAAATAAACTTTTATCAACAAAATTATGTAATGTCAAGCAAAAAATTATCAATATTGAATATGTACTTGGACAATTGAAGAAAATAATAAGTTTATATGCTTATAAATATATTTGGTGTATTGACTGTCTCCTGATTAGTTAAAATTTTTTAGTTTTATTTTCAATTTTTTTTGTTTACAAATTTTATGAAGTCAACATGTGCATGATGTGTGTACTTTGTTATTATTTATATAAATAAAATAAAAAAATTCTTTGAGCCTTATTTTTGATAGAAATTTATTTATAATGAATGGCAATAACTTATTTTGATTTTATTGAACCATAAAATTAATTTTCAACTATTTACATTTTACATAATCCTCTTCGCAGATTATCTAATGTGAAGATTCAAAAAGTTATCTCCCTTTGACCAAGCGATTATAAATAATGTGAAATCTTACAGGAAAAATCTTGACAGCAAATACAAGACACTGAAATGAGCCACACTCAAATTATTATTCAGCATTTAATTAATTAGAAAAGGCAACAGAAAGTTTAAGTAAAAAGAAATATGTGTAGCTTAACCAAACACATTAACATAATCTGATGTCACCGATATGCTGCACTTGTAAATAATTTTAATAAAAAATGCAAATGTTGAAATAAAAGAGCAGTAATTCATTTTTTTACTTTAAAAAATAATCAAATTCAATAAACCAAACCACTTCATTTTAAGGGTTCCCCCCTTAAACTGAAAACCGTCAACTATAATTCAAAAGTAAACATGAAGGTATTTTTGTTTTTGCAAATTCCAAAAGTGTACCTTTGAATTGGTCCTTATTAAAATTTAAAGAAATTTTTATTGATATCTCTCAATGTTGTGTCATATGCCCTTAAGTAAAAATCCATGCAAGTTCTGTACATTTCTTGTGACAAGGCCTCTCTGATTTACTTGGACCTCAGCTCTTTGCCTTGTGCATTCAGCTGTCTCTGGTATTTACAGTCTAGTAAATGACTTTAGTTTATCCATGTAAGATTTAAAATCTTGTGACAGTCAAATCCCAGTTGTGATCAGGCGAGTTTATCTACAGAATCACTGTCCCAACTTGACATTAAATCAATTTGCATGGCCTTTCTAAGTTTGTCCTTTTCTGACACTGGCAGTTTCTTGGTTTAAAGGGCCTTAGCTCTATTTTGTAGCTTCTGTAATAAAGTAATAAAAAAAATGTTTAATTTTATTAAATTGACAAGTGATATATATGTGACAAAAGCAATAATTTTCTGCATGCAATTATTCTATCTTAATGCAGTTGTAATCAAAATCATATATTTAAAAGATATTCTAATGAGTGACCCAAAAATATCTCGTGGAATAACTCTATAAAAAGAATAGCTAGACGTTGTGATAAATTTTCTATTTTCAATGGACCATGAAATTGGGGTCAAACCATTAATTTATCCTTAGAAAGATCATAACATAAGGCACATGTATATTTATTTTTAAGTTGATTGGTCGTTAACATCATTAACAACTATCCTGACCAAAAACTTTTACCAAAACTTGAACCTAAAGCAGAACAGATGAAAGAATTAACAAACAAAAGCATGGATCATTAAACATAAACCCCTTCTACAATTGTAGGCTGGCATAACAATTTATTACAACTATTACACATTGTGATTTATTTATCAACATCAAAAAAATTATTGATTTGTATCAGTTTAGTTTTTCAATTATATTTTAAAACTAACTCCTTCTATCATTGTTTGGTCTTATTCACGGTGTAGAATATATACAACTTTTATAATTTGATGTGTGATCCCCTCAGGGGTTCAGGCTTATATTTTGGCAAGTGTTTGATGTGTCTATGGGCACTATGGAGGTCTAAAATTAGGTAGCACCCCATTTTTTCCCTAGGGAGATTGATATTGGAATAGCTCATTATTGAGTTTGTTGTCTTTATCAATTTCAATATAAATCACAATATCAGGTACAGCAATTTTTTTTTCTTTTGACATATAAGAAGTATTTGTAAATAGTATTAAAATACAATCAGCTGTATACAATATAACCAAAACAAAAATCTGAGACTGGATTACTGCCCTTTTATCTATTTATTATTTGATCTATAAAATAATATTTAATCAATAGAAATGTGAAAATTTCAAACAAGATTTAAGTCAGTTATTGTTTGATTTGGCTAATTCTACTAAATACACAATTATTTTGATTTTTGTTGTTGTTTTTTTTTTCCTGCAATTATTTTGTAACACTCTAATAAAATTGAGTATGAATTCAATCCTCCTTGATTCTATTCATGCTATTTGTTAGATGTCTCTACTCTCATTGGCAACAACACTTCATCTCCTTATAAATTAATTTTTGCAGGCCTCAACTAACAGTATTTTCCATAAAATATATAAAACAATAAAAAGCTAGTACAATCATGACAATGAGTACTATTAATTTATCCCAAGACTTGGTCTGGTCATGTCAAATTAATGTAATCATCAAATAGCTTACTTCAAAATAGAACCAGCTGCTGTTTTACATGTCCAGACTAGATTGTTTATGCCTATAAGCATCACAAACAGCTGCTTACTGCAAAATAAAACATAAAAAGTTCCTAAAATAAATGTGTATTGCCAGGAGATAATTAGTTGAATTTAAACATTCATATTATATTTGTTAAACTTGGTCTAAGGAAAGGGTGTACAGGATTTCCAATACTCAATATATATATATGTCTAGCGGGACGGCTGCAGTGCAGGCGATTTGGTGTCACGATATCACAGTAGCATGGGTTCGAATACCCGCGAGGGAAGAACCAAAAATTTGTGAAAGCAAATTTACATGTACAGATCTAACATTGTTAGGTTGATATTTAGACGAGTTGTATATATATATATACATGTATATAGCCCAGGTGGTCGTGTGGTCTAGCGGGACGGCTGCAGTGCAGGCGATTGGGTGTCACAATATCACAGTAGCATGGGTTCGAATCCCGGCGAGGGAAGAACCAAAAATTTGCGAAAGCAAATTTACAGATCTAACATTGTTGGGTTGATGTTTAGACTAGTTGTATATATATATATATTTTTTACAATGTTTGGCTATTTGAAACATTATGATCACATGCATATATGTATATATTCTGACAGACATTTCAACATACATGTAATATACATAAGGTATATTTATAGATTTTAACAAGGCTAAGTAAGTATATAAGCTGATAATACTAACTAGAGGGTCCAAGGACCCTGTGTCGCTCACCTGATATTTTTATTTACAATTGTTGCATGATAAATGCAACTGTTGTACTGTCATTTAGTTTCAGAGATATAATACTAAAAAGTGCATTTGAAACCTATGTTTTATTTCAGCCATGTGGGCAGGCAGGGTCATCATACACAGTGGTCCCTGGATATCCTAGTGGTGATTTAAACCAAGTTTGTTTAAATTCAACAGTTGTTTCAGGGGAGAATTTTTGTAAAATTTATCTAACAAGAAATGCAAAGTAATGAGAAAGGTGTGAAGTAGTTTTGTTGTTGCGCAACCCCCCCCCCCCCCCCCACTTTGCCAAAAAAAGCAAAAAGGTAATAAAAAATTATCATATAAGGGCAATCTATCCTATTCATGATTTCTGCAAAATTCAGTTGATTGTGCAAGGGTTGTATAGCCAGCTGAGGTCGTTAAAAACTCTCTTTCTTTTGTTGTTGCAGATAGATCTTGACCTGATAAGCAATTTTACCACATGTCAGATTTGCTCTAAATGCTTTGGTTTTTGAGTGATAAGCCAAAAACTGCATTTTACCCCTATGTTCTATTTTTAGCCATGGCGGCCATCTTGATTGGTTGGCCGGGTCACCGTACACAATTTTTAAAGTAGATACCCCAATGATGATTGTGGCCAAGTTTGGTTTAATTTGGTCCAGTAGTTTCAGAGGAGAAGATTTTTGTAAAAGATAACTAAGATTTATGAAAAATGGTTAAAAATTGACTATAAAGGGCAATAACTCCTAAAGGGGTCAACAGACCATTTTGGTCATGTTGACTTATTTGTAGATCTTATTTAGCTGAACATTTTTGCTGTTTACAGTATATCTCAATCTATAATAATATTCAAGATAATAACCAAAAACAGCAAAATTTCCTTAAAATTACCAATTCAGGGGCAGCAACCTATCAACGAATTGTCCGATTCATCTCAAAACTTCAGGGCAGATAGATCTTGACCTGATAAACAATTTTACTACATGTCAGATTTGCTCTAAATGCTTCCGTTTTTGAGTGATAAGCCAAAAACTGCATTTTACCCCTATGTTCTATTTTTAGCCATGGCGGCCATCTTGGTTGGGCGGGCGGGTCACCGGACACAATTTTTAAACTAGATACCCCAATGATGATTGTGGCCTAGTTTGGTTTAATTTGGTCCAGTAGTTTCAGAGGAGAAGATTTTTGTAAAAGATAATTAAGATTTACGAAAAATGGTTAAAAATTGACTATAAAGGGCAATAACTTCTAAAGGGGTCAACAGACCATTTTGGTCATGTTGACTTATTTGTAGATCTTACTTTGTTGAACATTTTTGCTGTTCACAGTTTATCTCTATCTATAATAATATTCAGGATAATAACCAAAAACAGCAAAATTTTCTCAAAATTACCAATTCAGGGGCAGCAACCTATCAACGGGTTGTCCGATTCATCTGAAAATTTCAGGGCAGATACATCTTAACCTGATAAACAATTTTACCCCATGTCAGATTTGCTCTAAATGCTTTGGTTTTTGAGTTATAAGCCAAAAACTGCATTTTACCCCTATGTTCTATTTTTAGCCATGGCGGCCATCTTGGTTGGTTGGGCGGGTCACCGGACACAATTTTTAAACTAGATACCCCAATGATGATTGTGGCCAAGTTTGGTTTAATTTGGTCCAGTAGTTTCAGAGGAGAAGATTTTTGTAAAAGTTAACGACGGACGACGACGACGACGGACGACGGACGCCGGACGCCGGACGCCAAGTGATGAGAATAGCTCACTTGGCCCTTCGGGCCAGGTGAGCTAAAAAGGCATATATGTACATGTAACTCTATCTTTTATCAAAGACAATGGCACGTCTCTATTTGAATTACATGACTTACAATGTACATTTATATCTTTTGAAAGATTTTTAAAATCATAAATTCAGAAAATGTAGACAAAATATATATATACAATATACAATGATATATACCTTTATATGTGAAGGAACATGGATGGCTGTTGTATTCCCTTATCTTTGAGCATCTGTTTCTGCTTGAAATCGATTCTCTGTAACAATTGGTGCAATTCTTCAATTTTGTTCACTGTCATCAAGATTTCTGTTTGGGAATCCATCATCTTCTTTATTAGCTAAGTAAAATAAAAATTTTGAGAAAATGTAAATATTCAACATGATGTTCATACAAAATGATATTAAGTTTAAATTCTTTTATATAAATGCCTTTTAAACTTGAGTCGCTGAACTGTAGTAACATGTATATGTTACAGTAAATAGGTGAAATTAGGAATTACATGTAATTACTAAACACTTCAGTAAATACCTGTAATTACTAGCCAATTTAGTAATTACATGTATTTACTAGTTATTTCAGTGATTACTGGTAATCACTGATTTTTTTTGTCATTTTTACAGCTATTTACTAACTTGATGTTTTTGTTTTAAAATTAAAAACATAATTCAAGATATCAAATAAGAAAGTGAAGGGGTAGGGATTTTAACAGCGCTAACTTAAGGATGTAGGAATATAATGCACATCCAAAGTGCATACTCTTTAGTGTTTGTGAATTGAAACTGGAAAATGGTTGTTTTATAGGTTTTGAAACTCTGTAAATATATGTACATTGTATGCAAGACAAAGATATCTATCCAAAATCAAACTAAAATCTCCATCATGCACTGTGGCTCAAAACTTTAAAAAAAACTTTCTCCAAATATCCTGGATTTCTACCAAACTTCATGAACTTGGACAGAAGCTAAATGTTTATGATCATAAAATGATATCCAAAAGTAAAGTTTGAAAAAAAAATCCTTTTTTTCGTATATTACTTATAAATGGACTAGTTTTGTCCCAGTTAACATTACATACACTCTGTAGTTAAAGTTTTTAAAACATTAGATTTTATAAACCATCCTGGATTTTTACCCAATTTTGACTGAAGCTTCTTACAGTACTAGTCAACAGATAGTATCTAGAGGAAAATTTTAATATTTTTTCCTCATTTTTGTTGAGCCTGCGATTAACAGCAAAAGTAACCGAGACTACATGTATTTGTTCTGCAAAAACCCTTACAATTTTAATAGCTTAATACATCGATAACCCATTTCCAGCTAGGGGTTGATTTGAAGGTCACATGAATACGTATTCAATGAGGTCCAAATATTCACTTGCAAGTGCACAACTCATCAACCTTGTTTCTCAGCTAATTTAACAAAATAAAACCAGAATGGCTGCTAACAGTGAATTATAATTTTACAATATCATTTTTATAAATGATTTAACAACAAAAAAAAGATATTTTTTTTATATATCTCGAAGCTAATGCACATAACAGTTCATTCCAGTTCTTAACCTACATAACGTTATCTTATCTTTATAAGGTAATAAGTCTAAATATTCATCATATTCAAAGAGTTCTTTAAAAAGTTAAGACATAATGCTTTGGGAGAATTTTCCATTTCTGATTTCCATGTCTGCTGAAGTTGGTCAAAAATTATCTGTATTATAATGCTCAACTTAAACCATTTTGGATTAAAACTAAAGTTACTCTGATTTAACCAAATATTTGAAAGTCCATATTTATTCAAGATATTTTTTATACATATCAACCATTCAAAATTTTAAGTGTACCAACTGATCTTCTAGTTAGTATTACACAGCTAAAACAATGTTGTATTATGGTCAGGTGATCAAAAGTTATGGTTGTGTTAGCAGTCAGTAAATAGGTGTAAATATTCATTTTAAATTTAGTAATTACTGGTAATAACTGGGCCGTTTAAGGAATTACTTGTATTAACTAAGTGCATGAAGTGCATCGGGAATTACCTGTAATTCCTAAATTTTAGTAATTACATGTAATTCCTAATTTCACCTATTTACTGTAACATATATAAACAGCATGTAAAGGTTTGAAATGTTTCCAAAAAAATACTCAATAATCATAATATAAATGAAGGAAGTATGGTAACCTACATGTATGTATCATTTGTTTGGCTATAGTAATAGGATCAACATCAGTTGGTCTTTAGCGGATAGCATTTATTTTGGAAACATACCACATTGTTTACTTTAATCTAATTAATCTTCATATACAACATGTACAATGTACATATACATGTATCTTAGTTTTCTCGTTTGAATTGTTTTACATTGTCATATCGGGGCCTTTGTGGTATGGGCTATGCTCATTGTTGAAGGCTGTACAGTGACCTATAGTTGTTAATGTCTGTGTCATTTTGGTCTCTTGTGGACAGCTGTCTCATTGGCAATCATACCACATCTTCTTTTAATATATCATTATTAAAGCATTTGAATCACAGGCACTTGTTTCTATCCATTGGAAGACCCACTATCAACGTATATTTTCGAGAAGGTACCCAAGTAATTTTTTCACCTCTCCGCTTAAAACCATTATTTCTGGTAAATATATACGTTAATAGTGGGTCTTCAAATGGATAGAAACAAGTGCTGTGATTTGAATTTATACCAATATCAAGGGTACAACTGATATGTCACCTGGGTAAGTAAGGTACATGTACCTATAGAACAAGTCAATTATCCAATAATCTTAAAAACTATAGCACAGTTTGTTATTATTCCGTGACAATAAACAATAATTTGGTTTGGACGACACTTTGACCATGTCCCCTCCTTTTTAAATAAGGTTTTGGGAATAAAATATATTGGGCATGCATATCAGATTAATCATAAAAAGTAAATTGATTGTGTAAGGTTATGTAATATATAATGATCTATATTAAAGTAATGCGGTTACCAAATCGAAAATCATGTTGAATTTGAAGTGTGTTCTTCTTTTGGGATTTGAAAATCCCGCAACATGACGACTTAAACATTGCTATAATAGAAAACACTCGAGACAACCGAAAGGTGCACGGTCGCACTAAATACCAATAATATGTTATTAAGCCAAATAAAATAATGTATACTAATTGATAGATTGATATGATGCGTATATAATATAATTGTTTAAAAGATGTGAATAACAGAATAAATGACAGACACATGATCTCCAGAAATTAACTAGTTAAGATAATAAAGTATTTTCCTGGTCTACTTTTTGGTCTTAACTTACACTGTTATTATAACAACATTACAAAAAAAAAACGCGGGACATGACCAGATAATAAATATAATTTTTCATACGTACAAATCAAGTTGATCGAGTTACCTGGACTCACAATATTCACATATTAGTATAACCCTTAATATATATTTCTCAAATTATTGCTTTAATAGTAAGCATAGGTACTTGGGTACAGGACATTTTTTTTACCCTACCCTTTTTTTCCAAAATCTGTTATATTTTCGTTTTCTCACTTTCGTATTATTTATTTTTTTCGCGTCTGTCTGTACGTGTCATTAGAACATAAATACACTACAAATTACTTGGTTTTGCTATTTACTATCAATTCCAAGTTTACTATCCACAGCGGTCACGGATATATTACTAAAGAGAGTGAATTTTAAAATAGAAAACGAAAAATTAACGGATATTGGAAAAAAGGGGGAGGGTAAAAAAAATGGTGACATCCCAATAGTCTGACAACCATTATTCGGACAGCCCAATACTCCGACAACATGTACTATTCTGACAGCCCATTATTACGACAACCCATTACTCCGACAGCCCATTATTCCGACAATATGCGTTTTTCTTAGTGTATGGATAAATTTTCTCTAAAAAAAAAAAAAACCAACTCCGCTCTCTGATATTTGTGGTTGTCCGTTTTGATTCCAATTATTTTTTGCATGCGGACATTAATTTTGTCTCAGTATATTGGAGTTGATACACATGATTATAGCAACTGCTCAGTCCTTAACCTCGCCCCTCTTTCGTTTTGCGTGTCTAGTTACTTTATTTATCTTTATATTTCGTTGTTTGTGTGTCTACTATCAGTCTGTGCTGTTCTAGCTCGCTATTTCTTGCATGTGTGTCTTGATCTACCTTCTTTTCACTAGATCTTCGAATCCCCCTTTTCGCGTATCAGGGGAGTGAGGTTCCCCCACTATGAACTACATAAATAAATAATACATCGGAGTTGGAAAACACTACCCGCCCTCTTTGGTCGCAACACTTTCTCTCCTTGTATCACTCATCTGAGTTTTATTTAAATTTATTTTGTTGCAGAAATAATGGGATAAAATAGCGTCAGTCAAAATTAGAAAAACAAACGGAGACAAATACGTACCCAGAACCTAAAAAATAAGAAGACAAATAGGACGAAATATGTGCTCAGAAAAGATGAGCAATTCCAATCATGATCAATCATGAATACGGTATCATGTTCGGGAATGAGAATCCACGAAATACGGAGACAGTACATGTAGCACTTCTAATAGCGATCGTTCAGACATAATCCGAGAGATGACACTCAATATTTTGTTGGGAGACCGATTTTGTATCCTAAGATTATTTTAAATTCTAGAAAGATATGCCTCTTTTTTAATGATTGGTGGAGATGCAGGACTGCATGATGATTTACAACAAAACTTATTACGAAAAACAAATATGACGGACATGAATATTTCGGCAATTTCTATCTAAATATGCATAAGGAAAAGTGATATCGGGTCAGTGACTGTATATGTCATAGAAATATACAGTCAACGCATTTTGACTGCTCAAGTAGAACGAGTGCAGCATAAAAGACAATAACAAACTAGTAGAATAAGACAATGTGTGACATTCTTGTCCTTGTGTCTTTGTCAAATTGTTTAATTGTAAAAACTTAGTAATATGTGTTTTGTGGGAAACTTATTTTTCATTTAAAAATTGGTTTCAAGAAGAAACATATTTAGATATCATTGATTTTAAGAAAGGTAATTTATATGTTAATTCAGAATCGGTGCTCTTCCATTACATGAAGAATTGAAAATGCTAAATACTCAAAAAATCGTATTGTACAGCTGATAAAGTTTAGGATGAGCGTCATTTTTCAATCGAATGCTCACTTCATTATAATTTGAGGGAGGAATTCTTTCGCCATATTTCTAGCACATATCAGAACTTTAAAACGTTAGACAATTATGATTAATTTCGAAGTGAACACAAGAAAACTTTACTATTATGGAGGAAAAAATGAGGATCATATCGTTAGTTCTTTTGAATAATGTAGTACATGTCTGGATACTGACTGTTAATTGATATTAATACGTATTTTTTTTATATTTTGTCTTAGCTCCGATTGTGACTGAGGCTTATAGTGCTATAAATATAATTATATCATATTAGTATTGTAATGTCTTAATGTTGACACAATCATTAGACTGGCCGCCGTTTCGAAAAAGTGGGGGTATACTGTTTTATCTCTGTCTGTCCGTCCGTCCAACCGTCCATCCGTCAGTTCGCCGCCCGTCCCATAACTATTTTCGTTGCATCTTTTTCATGAACTACATTACAAGGATTTCTGAAAGGTTTATTGAAGTCAGTTATATCGTGTGATGCTTTTTCAAACTCATTACTCATTACATGACAGCCAAGTTGAAAACTTTTGTCACATTTTTCTCAGGTACTACAATACCATGATTTCTGATATTTAACTTCAAGGTTTATATAAGTCAGTTATACTGTGTAATGCTTTTTCAGATTCACAACTCAAAAACTTTCTATCTACCGAAATGTTTGGGCAGGGTATCATCAGTAGCTCGCGCCATCAATGCTTGTTGTTGATTTACATAGATCCTTTAATTTGGAAAATAAAATATTATTTTCTGTTTTATTCTATATACAGATTTCGAATTGAGAATTAACATTGAAAGTATACGAACTACCTTAGCCTTGTATTATATATACGGAGTTATTTCTTAAAATATGTTATTACAAATATAAACGTAATAATACAGACAGACACATTTTATTTTACCCTGATATCCTGATACTTGACTTGATAAGTGTCGGAATTATAGGTTGTCGGAGTATTGGGCTGTCGGAGCAATGTGTTGTCGGACTATTGGGTTGTCAGACTAATTTGTTGTCGGACCAATAGGCTGTCGGATTAATGGGCTGTCGGAATAATGGCGTGTTACCAAAAAAAAAACAAAGTTCCGATGATAGTAAGACCCTTATTACTATACACATCCTTGATTCATGACAGTGATATATGCATTATAGACTGTATACAGAAATATACAAGATATTGACTTCTAAATTAACTTAATGTTACCTCAGTTACTGACTCCATGTTGACATTATTGTGTAATGTTGGTGTTAAATGAGATAGGTGTTGAAATTTTTCGTCGAATAACTGAATTTGGTGTGTCGATATCTTCTGATCCTCCACATGCCCCGGGCAAATCCAGAGGCGCTAACCGGGCATTCTTTTGCATCTGACCGAGAAGACTTTCAGAAGGACTGTATAGACGAATTTTTAATTGTTTTAGAACCTTCATCAGACCCGAGTCTTGCATGGAGATGGACACTGATAGACTTAAGTACTGGTACATTGTATTAACGATTTCACTACGAGGAATATCATCATCTTCAGAATGTGAGAGACAAGCAAATCCGCCAGACGACATATCCAGACAGACTTAGTCAATGATGCAAATAATATTCTTGTAGACTTGTAGCCAGACTGGTATATATATATATATATAAGCAGACTGGTGGACGTGTAGGACATGAAGGCAAACTGTTAGAAACGTAATCTGGCGGGTAAACATGTATATCGACTCGTAAACACGGAGACAGACTGACGGACACATAGAGACCGCGGTTAAAACGTAGTGACTTGTGGACATAGCCAGACTGTTGAAAATCATATGGACAGACTAGGGGTCTATAAGAAAGACTTGTGAAAGTAAAAACAGACTAGTGGATGATTGAAAAACTGGTGAACATGTAGACAGACTTGTGCAAATGTAAATTGACAGAAAATATTTGTCAGCCTAAAAATCTAATTCTAACTCTATTGGGTTTGATTTTCAGACTTACATGTATATGAATACGAAATCTATATTCTTGGGGGGGGGGGGGGGGGGTATTATGTTGTAGGGCAAGCTAGGGTAACAGTTATCAAAGCCCCCCCCCCCTTTTTTCAAATAAACGAATTTTTTTATTAATCTTCATTTTGTCGGATTAGAAATGTTCTATGATCTCATCTATGATTTAAGTATAAACTAAAGGACACTTTTTTACTTGGTTGTGCTATAATGGATTTAGTATTACCATTTTTTTCAGTTAAGAACAAAAATGAAAATAATGGATTATTTAAGGTTCTCTCATTAAAATATTAAACATAATGATTCTTTATTTGCAAAACAAACAAAAAACAATTTTGATTATGGCAAATACATAGACTAAACAAACATAATGAAAAATTGTAAGGTTAAATTAACTGTAATATTTATTTCCAAAATAAATTCAACATCATGTCAGCTCATCGGGTCAATTTAATTAGCCGGATATCGTTGCCTTTACCAATTATTTCACACCACATTTTACACTAGTTTAACAAATAATTCATACTTTTTATACTGATTCAGAAGCGTTGTCTATGTGGTTTATTTATTATAAAAGTTGTAGGTCACTGGGTCATTATCAAACACTACAGGAAATTAAACAATGTATAAATTTGTCTTTGGTATACACGTCTATATACTATACTGACTAATATAAGTTCAGCAGCGCATATTTTAATATATTTCAACAAATAAACAATACATATTGTCTGTGTGTGTGTTACAAGTATGCAAGTGATCTAATTATTACAGGAAATAAATGGAACCATAATGCGTGATTTTCTTTACTTGAAAATGGAAAAACTTGACAGAAATTAAGATAGATTTGACTTGAATGTATCTGTTGTTTTACCTTTTTTGTAAAGCAGTATATTTTGAATTTGTTAATAGTATAGAATTTTTTATTAATCTAATCAAGAACCCATAAAGGGCATCATTTTACAACACAATATGTTAGTATACTAGTATATATAATGCGACGTAGGTAAAGATTTTTCTTTATAAAATATTATCATTTCCAATTTTGATGAAAACACATTATGTGGTCAAGAGGATAGCGTTTAAAAACTAAAAAAATGCTTGCACTTCGCCATTTTTTAAGTTAAATGGTCAGTTTCATTTGGCCTTATTAACATTTTTTAGTCGAGCGTCAATGATGGGTCTTTTGTAGACGAAATACCCGTCTGTCGTGAATGTAAAATTTCAATCCTGGTATTTATGATGAGTTTATTTACCATATTTACAAATATCTTTCTATTAAATATACCAACCGAGCTATACACTAGCTGTTGGCGCTTTTAATCTTTGTTGCAGTATTGAAAATAAATTGTAAAAATGAAACAATGTTACTTTTCTTAAAAGAGGATTTACGTATTCAGCTTCTTTTTTTAGAGTGAATGGCAATATATATATTTTTTTAAACAAATACATGACAGGGTGCTGCCTGAACTGAAGTGAGGGGTATCTCCAGTCAGTTATTCCCTTTATGGTATATAATCAATAAAAAAAATCCCACAAACGGGGGACCCGGACCCGGGCCCGCCCCCCCCCCCCCAAAAAAAAATTGGATCCGCCTATACCAACCGAGCTATACACTAGCTGTTGGCGATTTTAATCTTGGTGTTATTTAACATTTGCAGCTATTGAGAATAAATTGTAAAAATGAAACAATATTACTTTTCTTAAAAGAGGATTTACGTATTCAGCTTCGTTTTTAGAGTGAATGGCAATATATATATATATATATATTTATATATTTTTTAACAAATACAGGACATGGTGCTGCCTGACCTAAAGTGGGAGGTCTCTCAAGTCAGTGAATCCTTATATAGTATATAATCAATAAAAAAATCCCACGAAAGGGGGACCCCCCCCCCCCCAACTGGATCCGCCTATACCAACCGAGCTAAACACTTGCTGTCGGCGCTTTTAATCTTAAGCTATTGAAAATAAATTGTAAAAATGAAACAATATAACTTTTCTTAAAAGAGGGTTTAAGTATTTAGCTTCGTTTTTAGAGTGAATGGCAATATATTTTTTTTCTTTTAACAAATACATGACAGGGTGCTGACTGACCTAATGTGGGTGGGGGTCTTTCAAGTCAGTGATTCCCTATATAGTATATAATCACTAAAAAAAATCCCACGAGAGGGGGACACGCCCCCCCCCCCTTCCCACTGGATCCGCCTATACCAACCGAACTATACACTAGCTGTTGGTGCTTTTAATCTTGGTGTTATTTAACATTTGCAGCTATTGAGAATAAGTAAAAGAGACAACGACTCGAAAACAAGCAGACGATAGACGAAGGCAATTGGGTCTTCAACGCGGCGAGAATTCCACGCAAAATACGGATATAACAGAAAATGTTCTATAATTGCCGATCCGACACATGTATTGTAACTATCCATGCACCCATCGATTCAATCGAAAAACTCGACGTACGACCTTCGACAATAAACCAACACATGCGAAATGTATATACGTAACAATTTATAAAATGTCCCGATGTGACAAAATGTGAAACAATAGCCTAGAGTATGTAAAAACAAGAACAAAACAAAAAACAAAATTTGATAGAAAGCAACCATTGCATCCCTGAAAAATAACTTTCAATTCAGAAACTCAAATGTATTACGATCTTAGAAATCTTAAAATTCATGGCTATAAAGCTGAAGAGAAATGTTTAAGCAAACTGAGCACTATGAGGTTTTGATTTTTTATAAGTATCAACTGCAATTTCAAGCTTATTTTATGACCTCACTTTCATCGAAGGGTATATTAATTTATCGCCTACAGGTTCGTTCGTCTACCCGTTCGTCTGTTCGTCAAGCTATAGATTGGTTTGTCTGGCTATCACCTCGTACAGTTTTTGAGTTGCATTGAAACATTTAAGTCAAATATCCTCAAAATTCAAGGTAGTTGGATACATTTTATTATAAAATGCAGAGAGAGATCATCGTTTGTCCTGCTTCCTCTTCCGACATTTTTTTAACTATAAATTTATAGTTTTAATTAATATTTCAGAGGTTGTCTGAACATACAATTGAGATGTTCATGCATGTATTCCTATATATGCATCTTGATTTTTGTCAAATATTCTTAAATGCCAGGAAGTTGAACCTTAACAATTATGTATATAACCAGCATCTATAGAGCTACTCCTACATTTTTTTAAGCAAAGACCTTGATATCTTGTAGGATGCAGAGGCGTATCAAAGGAATGCGGTAGCAGGTGGGCCTCCCCCTTTTTTTGTGTTATTGATTATAAAGAGAAGCACTGAAACATGACTGGCACAGGCCCCCTTTTCGGCAGTACTGAGACCCACTTTTGAAAATTTCTAGTTCCGCAACTGGGATGTTTATACGCATAATAGTGATGTGCAAGTCCATATTTAGTCTTAGATACATGATTTGTTTTATTAGTAGTTGGTGGCTTTGAACTAGCTGTCAGTTAACTGCAAGTACTTTGAGATATGTTCCTATAGTGTCTTTTTGTTGGGGATGAACAAGTACCCGGCCACGTCCACTTGTAGTTTTGTCATCTGATGAGTTAAGCCATTTTCAAACGATTTTAATAGTTCGTTCTTATGTTGTACTGTTATACTATTGTCCCATGTTAAGTGCATGGGGTTGGGATCCCGCTAACAGGTTTAACCCCGCCACATTATATAAGAATGTGCCTGTCCCAAGTCAGGAGCCTGTAATTCAGTGGTTGTCGTTTGTTTATGTGTTACATACTAGTATTTTTTTTTCGTTCAATGTTTTATATAAATAGGGCCGTTAGTTTTCTCTTTTGAATGGTTCTACATTGTCATTTCGTGGCCTTGTATAGCTGACTATGCGGTATTGGCCTATCTTATTGTTGAAGCCCGTAGGGTAACCTATAATTATTAATTTCTGTGTCATTTTGGTCTCTAGTGGAGAGTTGTACATGTCTCGTTGGCATTCATACCACATCTTCTTTTATATATATATATATAGGATATTTTTTTCAAATATACATTCATATACATTATAACTAATAATTGGACTAAATCAACTATGGCTGGGGTATTTAAACGTGTCTTATAGACACACATAATTTACGTTTTACTTCTGTATTGCTTTTTGCTAAATGAAATGTATGCAAACCTATGTTGTTTTATGCAGTGGTGTCACAAGGGGGATGGGGAGGGATCTTCTGCATGCATATGTAGTTCCTAAAATTTTATACTATATTCATTTAAATCTGAATTACCCGGCATAGTTTTCTCGTTTGAATTGTTTTACATTGTCTTATCGGGGCCTTTTATAGCCGACTATGCGGTATGGGCTTTGCTCATTGTTGAAGGCCGTACGGTGACCTATAGTTGTTAATATTTGTGTCATTTTGGTCTTTTGTGGATAGTTGTCTCATTGGTAATTATACCACATCACCTTTTTTTATGTAGTCTTTCTAAAACATTCGATGAACATCTTTTCATTTTCGCCAATACATTATTTTTTTTCATTCGCCCAAATTTTAGATACATGGCGTAAACACACACTAGTTAATTAATAAAAAAAACACACTTCTTTCTGCTATTTGCACCCGCCTTGTTCGCCATGGGACATGAATGTGTGATAATCATATATAGGCGGTATGATATAACTTATAATTTTTTGTGAACGGGATGACGATCGGAATTCATTTTTGTTAACTTCGGAAATTAGTACATACATGTACATGTAAAAAAAAAAGTTCTTATTAATAATCGTGTCAAAAATATCGCTCTAATATCACAGTGTAGATACTATTCTGTACGCTTTCCGGAAGTCGCGATTTTCGAAGCGAGAACTTTTTGGATCACATTTTAAATTTGTCGGATATACTATATTAAACGGTAAGATGTTCATCTGTACATTGCTTAATGATTAATTCAGCTGACATCGATACTCACAAATGGTTTATAATTAAATTTAGCACATTCATTATTCGTATCTTTGCCTTAATTAAGAGATTTTCAAGTGCATCACTAAGGAAAATCAGTTGGTGAACCTAAAAACAATCTTTTTGCACTCTTACTGTACAAATTAACGTAAAATCCAGACTTAATTTACTAGATAAAGTGTATTTTAAGTGGTGGTAAAAGTTTCAGCCAGATCTTTGAAGCCAGAAATAAGAAAATTACACTTGTTTGAATTTCTCACTGTACGATCAGTCTCGCTTGTATATTTTGAAACTGTATGATCAGTCGTTATTTCACTGTATTCTAGTAGTGATTTCAAAGTTATTTACGATACATTAGAAGATGGCATTTTTCTAAATAACACAAATATATTTTAATAAATTCACATCCTGTAAACTTTTCAAACATGTTTTAGCTTGATAGGGTGTACTCGACTTATTACATTAAGTATAAGGATGTTTGAATGTGGCTGAAATAAGAAAAAGGTTTGTTTGTTTATAGAAGTTTCAGAAATGTCCTCCGTTTTACTTAAAATTGTACAAACACACAGATTTAATAGTTACTATATAAAAATGCATGAATTTACAAACATTCGAGGCCGTACTGTAGCCTATAATTGATCACAGTTCCTTCACTTTGTTTTGGATGTAGATCTGTCTCTTTCACACTCAATTGTACACCACTTTGTGAGGCGATGGTTTATAGTGATAATGAAGTCCGTCTTTCCGTTTGTCCGTTGGACCGGTACAACATGTTTCGCCGGTTTTGCAAGCGCATCTCCACATACACCACTTAATATACATTGGTGTTTCCAGACATTTTTAAATGGAGAGGGGGTCCAATCCAGGAGAAAAGAGGATTCCAAATATATGTTCCCATACAAATGCATTGAAAGTTAAAAAAAAGAGTTTCAAACCGCCGGATCCCAATTTTCTTGAATCCGTCAATGGTATAACTATTACTTATTTTTTTCTCGGATTCCGTATCATAAATATAAAAAATATAAAAAAGAAGATGCGGTATGATTGCCAATGAGACAACCGTTCACAAGAGATCAAAATGACACAGATATTAACAAATGTAGGTCACCGTATGGCCTTCAACAATAAGCAAAGCCAATACCACAGAGTCGGCTATAAAAAGCCCCGAAATGACAATGTAAAACAATTCAAACGAGAAAATTAACGGCCTTATTTATATAATAAAAGGAATGTATTTCTGATTTTATTAAGAATATTTTATGGGGTCTCTTTATATAAGATACGGACTTGAACATTGCATTATATGGGGGCACCCATCAGATATTTTCAACCGTGACCTCCAAAACCAATTGTTAAACTTTTCTAAAATTGCTCCATTTGTAATCTATTAATGTATGTATGGACCTTCTATTTCGAATATTTTGTAAACATATTTTTGATGTT
Source organism: Mytilus galloprovincialis (assembly GCF_965363235.1). NCBI lineage: Eukaryota > Metazoa > Mollusca > Bivalvia > Mytilida > Mytilidae > Mytilus > Mytilus galloprovincialis. The sequence goes on along the minus strand of NC_134848.1, from coordinate 47,886,500 downwards.
TCTCTATCGTAAATACGGACTTTGTCATAACCTTATATTGGGCGTACCTATTTTATATCCACAACTTCCTTCAGACACTTGTCATAACTTAATGAATCTTTTTTTTTTCAGATTCCTTATCATTTAATTCAATTGTGTACCTCTTATTTTGGTTTTTCGAAAAATCATCAGTTTTTTATTTCCATGATATGGACTTTTCCATTACCTTATTGGGTGGTACCCGCTTACTATACGCAACTTTCAAAAACTTACCATATACTAGTATTAATAAAACTTTCTCATATTCGTTATTAAATGATGCCCCTGTGCACCTATAATTTAGTTTTTCTGGTGGTTTATTTTTTTCCAAAACATGGACTATAGAAGTGGCGGGGTATAATTTCGTTAATTCTTTCCTCAATACCTAAAGTTTTTTAACAAAGCTTTCTCTATCTATTTTTTGTCATTTTAAAAGAGACAGGCTTGATGTATGTAATCACCAATTGATCAACGGTAGACGGTGTAAATAGTCTTTAAAAATGTAATAGTTAAACAGATAACTGCAACGACACACTAATACAGTCCACAAGCGAATCATGTATTACTTTTTAGGCATTTGATTTTAAGTAAGACTGACAGAACAAAAATTAATTTGCCGTCTACAAAAATCATCAGAAATATATTTGTATTGTCTGATGAAAGAAATTACACGTTATAGTTCCATGGACACAATCATAATATCACATAGACACATATATACCTTCAAATTGCCGTTGTTTTTCAGTCAAGGTCGTTAAAAACTTCCATTTGTTGTTGTTTTTTTCTTCAAAATCACGACTGGTCATACAGACAAAAAATCTGAAATCGCTACTAGAATACAGTCAGTTTTAGACTGATCGTACAGTAATTTATTTTGGGTTCCTCAAGGAAAGCATATTTTTTTATTTGAAATACGAACATTCTACTTAAATACGGTAGGAATATTGAAACAGTATATATTTTACTGTAAACTGATGCAAATATTCGCAATAAAAGATTATCTGCTTTGTACTACGGGAGCAAAATTGTCAATCGATTTCACTTTTTTCTATGAAGTTGGTGTGATGCACGCGAATATTTTATATTCTACTGCATGTTTTTGTTACAGATACTCATATTTATGATGTTGTACATACATTTAAGATGTGCAAAGCACTTTATAGATATAGGAGTAAACAAATGATGAGAAAAAGCACCAAAACAAAACCGTTCTGTTAGCCAGTTTGAAATCCTCGCTTCGAAAATCGCGACTTCCGGATAGCGTACAGAATAGTATCTACACTGTGAATATATATTTTGACAACCTGGCAGTCAGCACTGTTCTTCTTTATAATTCTTAAATGTATCACCCTACGCGACATGCGTTGCGGTAGAAATAAAACTTTTTCATGGGCGTCCGAACGTGTCCGTGTTTCTGTCCAGCCACCTCTCATGTAAAATTCTTTGTCAATTGTGAATCAAACTTATATCAGAGATGAATCGTCACAAATGGCTCGGACCAGTATTGAATTTCAACATTTTTTAAAATATTCGATCTCTCTTTTGCACCGATTATTATTACTATTATCATCATTATTGAGGGGGGGGCAAGGGGTTTAACTGTTATGCTGTTATGGGGCATTTTAATTCTTTGTTATCTGTTATTCTGAAAATATATTTACTGTTAGCTGTTATTGTCTTATTCTTTGTTAGCTGTTATATGACTATTATCTATTTTGTTATCTGTTATTGTGAGAATCTATTTGCTGTTAACTGTTATTGAAATTGGAATGTTAGCATTTTGACAGCCAATCTTCCGTAGAAATTGAAGATTATTGAAAATTGTGATTTGAATGGATAATAGTCTCATTGACACGCTTACCACATCTTCTTACAATGTATATCTATTGGGGTCTTTCTACTGGTATTATAGGGTGGCCCTGTATTTGCAGAAGAATTTCAGTAACATACATCACATAAACATATAAAATCAATTGGACCCAGGACCATTCCAGTATATATTATTATTATCCTTTGTAATAAATTCCATTGTCTGTGAACATGTAGCATTTTGTACAAATTATAATTCACTTATTACTTGTACAATAACTCATAGTATGGATTTTGTTATAAAAAAAGCATTGGTACACCCTATATATTTTTTTATTCAATGACCACATAATAATCTTTATGTTGTACTATTACACCACTGTCCCTGATTAGGGGAGGATTAGACACCAACTAGCATGCTAAAGTTGATGCAGTCACATTCTGTATTTGCCTATTTCCACGTCAGGAGCCTGGATTCAGTGGTTGTACATGTAGTTTGTAACTGTGTTACTAAGTTTCTCGTTCACTATTTTGTGGATAAATTAGGCAGTTAGTTTTCTCCTTTGAATTGTTTTACATTACTAAGTGGTGTGGGTTTGAATTATGGCTTTGGGAATTATACAACATCTTTTTCTTTTAGTATTTAAATTATAAGTGCTACTCCCTCTCTTTTCATTAACATGAAAGAGAACCCTGACCACCATATATTTAAAAGCTTTTTAACTGCTTCACATGGCGAACATTGAAGCTCAGAAACCATTGATGCAAACACAGATGTGTCTTCAGTTTAATTTTTCGGTAAATACCCTTTTTAAAATCCCACAGCTTCTCCAATGCTGTACCCAAATTTTTCATATTCTATAATTTCACATAAGATACATGATTGGTGTTTCACTTGGTGTCATCCAAATTTTCACTATGTCCAATTTCTATTATACTATCAGAATTTTCACTTCAGTCAATTTCTATTATCAGAATAATCATAACTGGTATGCGTGTTTCAGTTATATGTCCTGTCTCCACTGATCTGGGTATTTTTGTATTTTATAAGTAAGTTTTATCATAAGGTCATTAAATAAAAAAAAGATATTGTGCATCAATGTTTTTTTTTATTACTTGTAAAGTATATATATGACATATATTGCTTTTCAGAAGAAAAAAAATCAAAAAATCAAATTGATAATAAAGTGTCACTGGCTGCACTATTTTTAAAAATTAAATAAAAAAACCTAAATCATTAAAAATTGATCCCTCAAATGCCGTGGATTAAAAATATCCCTATATCAAAAACAGAAACCAGTAATTTCGTTCAGAAAAATTCAACATCCATACTATAACTTATTGTACAAGTTACGGAAAAAATCAACCAAGGCAGAACTGCCTCAACGGCCGGAACGTCTTGTTTAAACAAATTACAATTTTCTAGGTCCATACCACAAGTTATATACTAAGATCTACGAGTCATCTACTGGATTGGTCCTGGACAGATCTATTTTCATATTTCATTTACTGTTATCTGTTATTATCCCTTTTCAATTCCTTGTTATCTGTTTTTCACCAAATCAATTCACTGTTTTGCTGTTATGGGGACCCCCCTTGCCCCCCTCTCATTATTATTACAAACCTCTACTGTTCGCTATTTATATACACATGTTATAAATTGTCATAATAATTGTTGTTCCTTGCAAATAGGCTGCTGTCGTTTTCATCTGGCGCAGAAATAACTGGTTTGTGTGTGTGTGTGTGGGGGGGGGGGTCCAGTCTGTTGGGCTAGTAGAGAGAAAACTCAAGTGAAATTGGTAAATGGCTATCGCAGTTTTGCGGTGACCATTCCTTCCCCCATGAAATCGAGGATTGCTTCACGTTTGACATTATATCTGACGCTCGAAGCCGTCATGCATGCATTCTAAGATGTTGTACTTGTATATGCTGAACTTCAAGTTAGCCATCTCATTGCTGGTCGGCTGCACGCGTTGAAAACTGTAAGAATAACGGTGCAGTTTTTCATGGATGTAAACAGAGTGCTTTTATCTTAATTTTACTGGTATGTTTTTAAACAGTTATACCATTGGCATTGTCCCACGTTAGGGCGATGGTTGGGATCCCGCTAACATGTTTAACCCCGAAACATTATGTCGGTAATGTGCCTGTCCCAAGTCAGGAGCTTGTTATTCAATGGTTGTCGTTTGTATATGTGTTTCATATTTGTTTTTCGTTCATTTATTGTACAAAAATTAAGCCGTTCGTTTTCTCGTTTGAATTTTTTTACATCGTCAGATAGGGACCTTTTTTAAGCTGATTATGAGGTATCGACTTTGCTCATTGTCGAAGGCCAAATGGTGACCCATAGTTGTTAATTTCTGTGTCATTTTTGTCTTTTGTGGGGAGTTGTTTCATTGGCAACCATACCACATCTAAATTCTTTTTTATAATCCTGCTCGGAAGCCTACTTTCACCTCCTCTTGAGTATGTTACAACAGTTATATACATGTTATGATTGACAATTTATAACTTATGTACTGGCTAACGGAAGAGATTTATAATGATCAAAACGACCCTGTAAGTAACATGTACACAAACAACGCAAATGAAACACAAATTCGGCAAAAAAGAAATAAAAAAAAATCAGCGAAAAAGAAATGCAGATCAGACCTGTGCAAATGATGAGTAATCAATGATAGCGTTAAATTAGAATTTGAATGTTATGGTCCCATATCATGGTTTAAAAGAATTAGGGACCAAAAACTGGCCATAATAAGCAAAACAACGTTTTTCTGGTTTCCGGACAATAACTTGTGTAAAAGTGTATTGATATCTATAAAATTATACTACAAATATTTGCACAAGGGAGGGAGGGTTGGGTTTTATTTTGTTGGTTATAGCTCAAACCGTTCAGGAGTAAAGTGCAAACAAGAATGTAAACACAATACACGGATGCCCAACTCGCACTATCATTATCTATTTTCAGTAGATAGTGAAATTGGGACCAAAACTCTAATTTGGCATTAAAATTAGAAATATCATAGTATAGGGAAAATGTGTACTTAGTTTCGAGTTGATTGGACTTCAACTTTATAAAAACTACCTTGACCAAAAACTTTAACCTAAAGCGGGACAGACGGACGACGAACAGACGAATGGACGCACAAAGCAGAAAACATAATGCCCCTCTGCTAGCGTTGGTGAAGAATACAAATGGGTATTTTTAATGATTTTCGGAATATCAGTATACTAGTAATAATATCTATAATTTAAAGCACAAGATTCATAAGACCCAGAGGCCCCCTCCCCATTTTTGTGGGAACAAAATGGTTGATTGTATAGGGAATCACTGAATCATGAATGGAGCGCCCCCTTTTAGGTCAGTCGACGGGCCCCTCCTTATGAAAAATTATGCATGGATCCGCCACTGAGGTTTCATTCCACAAAAGAAAGGTTGGGTCGATTTAGGGGTTAAGGGTATATTGCTTTAAATTGTTATAATAATAGAGGCCAAAACAAGACTTTTTGAATACTTTGTAAAACCTAGATAGTTATTTATCAAAGAAACAAAAACCCTTTACTTCTCCGAAATCATTCCAACTGAAAATGTCAGTTTAGTTGTATACATAGAGATGAACGCGTTACGGACATAATTTTGCATTTACTAATCAATACTTGTTGAGTTGTACAATTCATATTTCACTAACTGTTTTTCAATTTTCACTGAAGTTATATAAATATAATATATATGTTCGTGTTCCTAAATTCATGTCTTTAATGTGTAAAGATGTTTAGTAACTTTTTATCACAGTAGTATTGTCAGTTAAAATATTTTGGTTAATCTTTGGTGATGTATTTTTTTCCCTTAAGTTAAAGGTACATAGAGCAATATGATCTTTTTTTAAAATGCATCAATATACTTTTCTATTGAACCGTCTAAATTATATTATAAGCTTATATAACACATTCACCTTTTAAATAATTTCAATACATCAGTTTTATTTAAAATTAAAGATAATTCTTCTTCTGAACACCCCCCCCCCCCTTTTTTTCTTCTTTTTTTTATATGTTGTATCGAAAAGAAAGGATCTGAATCAGAATTTACATCTATTTTTATCTGTGATCATGTTTCATTGAACGCAGCTGTGTACCTAGTTGCATGGGGTTGATATAAATGACATAATTGGAAGTTATGCAGTTACTGATAAGTTTCCTTGTCAGTTTTACTGGATAATTTAAGAGTGTTAAGGCCAATTCAGACTGGAGCGTTGTCAATGTGCACAACTTGTGTTTTTAAATTATAAAATTTCAATAGCAAGGTCAACATTCCAAAACTGAATGATTACCTTTGGAAGACAAACGTTTAGTCGGAAGAATAGCCTGCTACAATATTGTACAGATGCTCGAAAAGCATCTTTAACTGTTGTTTTTGGGAGAGGAGTCGTCAAAATTATAAAAGAGGATGTGTCAAATTCAGAGGCGGATTTAGAGGGGACCAGGGAGCCCCCCGGGTTTCTGGGGGAAGTTTGGTTGATTATATAGGGAATCACTGAAGCATGACCAGAGCGGACCACCCCCCCCCCTAATCTTAGGCAGTCAGTGTGCCCCCCACGTATAACATTTCTGGATCCGTTAGTTAAATTCCCTATTCTCATACTATATATTTTTCTTATCATGGAACTTAATGCATTAATTCCCAGGGGAAGGCTATAGGGATAGCTTGAATAGGTCTTTCAAGCTTCATTAATATATGAAAAGGGTGGGAAATTTAAAACGGTCAGGGTTATTTCTAATTAAGTGTCTGATGCTTATAGTATTTATCGTGTTGCGGTTAAAACCACATTAAAATTTTGTAAATGTGTCAGATGTTTCCGGCATTATTTGTAAATTTGCACCCATTTGACATCAAAAATAGACTGTAGGAATTTGCAAGTGTCGATAAGCTTTGTTTTAAAAATGTTTTAAGAGGGAATGGCAATGTAGCGCAAATCAGATCATTATATAGGTGTAGGTCTCCATTTTGGTATATAAATATCTGGAAATATACATAGATATGTATATCATGTTTAAACAAAAATATACATTAGAAAAGGGACAGGTTATAAGCAGATCCGGGTGGGTGGGGTTACGGGGGGGGGGGGTCGACGGGGTCGCCCCCCCCCCCATTTCCTGAAGAAAAGGGTTGATTATATAGGAAATCACTGAAGCATGACTAGAGCGCCCTCCCCTTAAGGTCAGTCATTTCCCCAAACCCCTAATGAAAAGTTCTGGATCGCCACTGCAGGTATATGGAGTCTTAATGGCTGACATCTACCTCCAAATAAATGAACAAATTAAATTCAAGATTAAACGGCCTTTTGGGAATAACTTTTTTGAAATGCCTATTTATTTTGATATTTATAAACATCATACAATAATATTTCAATAAAATCTTACTCGCAATGGGGATTCCTTGAAAATAAAGAGAAATTGTCTTTCAAATGACAGCACGCAGAACATGTATCTATATACATGTATGTTACTGTACGGCTTCGTTATCGATCCGTAGCATACCACATCGTCTTGGTTACATGTATATGCATAATTGTGTAAATTATGTTTGCATTTTAACCCGTTTGGGTATTATGGTTTGCAAAAAGATTATCAGCTAATTAAACTACTTATTTGGGTTTTTTGGGCCGCTAATTTGGGCTTAAATTTTATTTAAAAATTACCAACTTGACTGCCAAAAAAAAATCTAAAAATGTATATATTATAGTCCAGGCATGTTTCATATTAAAGAATTCCCATAATCAAGTTCTTATCAATATTAAAGTCAAACATCGAGTAAGAAAAGAGAAGATAAATGTTTAAGTATCGAGTTAACAAAGTAGGTTCACATTGTCGATCGGACTCAATCAACACTGATCGATGAAGCCACCAGAAGATTGATTTGACTCGTTCAACGAAAATGTTCGGGTGTCTATCTTCCTTGACACTGATTCCAATTTCTATGCGATAACCTTTGAAAGTCAATAAAATTCGAATAGGGATCAAGAAGTAGAATCCATGCACTAGATATTCGTCGGGAAATGTTAGTATATATATAGAGAGATCAAGAAAGGTCATCATACAAATATTTGAGGTAAACGGACAGAAAGTCACAGGACAAAAGTCACAAGACAGAAAGTGAAAATTTGATAGGACAAACTAAGTCACACTTACAATCAGTCACGCCGTTGCCGAGGAGGCATTAATTTTTAACCTTGTCTGTTCGTACGTATACGTAAAAATGTACTAATCTTATCGGGGCCTTTTATAGCTGACTAGGCGGTATGGGCTTTGCTCATTGTTGAAGGTCGCATGATGACCTAAAGTTGTTAATGTCTGTGTCATTTTAGTCTCTTGTGGACAGTTGTCTCATTGGCAATCATACCACATCCTCTTTTTTATAAATACGTCCGTACGTTCAAAAAATGTATCCGTTCTTTAACTTTAGTTTGCCTTAACCAAATGTAAGAATCTCACACACAATGCTTATCACCACATAACACATATCAAGTTTGAATTTTGGTCTCAATAATTTTCACCGTTCCAGAGTTATGCCTTTTACAAATATGCAAAATTGCTGAATATTTCGTTTCCTGTCTCTAACTCAAATTTGCCTCAACTAAATGTTATGAAGTTTAAAAATGCTTACTGCCACAAAACTCACATCAGGAACACACTTTTAATGTTCTTGATTTATGAGCCTTTATAACGTCTTATGCAAGCGGGGGGATTATCTGCATATGGCCCATGCACACATTCCCTATTTAGTTTTTTTATTAAGTGTTTTCTTTTTCAAAGAAAACTAATCTCAGAACTAAATTGTGACTATTTTGCCAAGTGACTTTTTGTCCGTGACTTTTTGTCTAGTGACTTTCTGTCCTACATATTTTAATGGTCAGTACTTGATAAGCTTGACTTTTACTTGATAAATAAATATATACGACGCTTGGAGCTCAATGCCATTAATCTGCGTTTTATCTGTTTTCTAGATTTATTCGAACAATACTTCTTTATCACTGGCTGACTACTGCCACCATTAATAAATCCAAACCTGACCTATATTCGACTCTACCAAACTCGATCGCCTTTTGATTCCTATACTTAACCATGCACATGCACGAGTACAAATGATCGCTACAAGACTCTATGAAAGATATCTACATAGATAGGAAGATGTGGTATGAGTGCCAATGAGACAACTCTGCATCCAAGTCACAATTTATAAAAGTAAACCATTATAGGTCAAGGTACGGTCTTCAACACGGGGCCTATGCTCACACCCAACAACAAGATATAAAGGTCGATAAAAAATGACTGGTGTAAAACCATTCAAACGGGAAAAACCAACGGTCCAGGTCTGATCTATATATATAAAAAAAAACGAGAAACGAGAAACACTCTTTCGATCGAGGTATAATATATATCTGTTATTAGGGCTGAAGGGTCCTGCCAGTCCATTCCATTATTCAAAATATTCATTTCATTATTTAAAATTGGCTATTTTTCAATGTTCACGAGTAATTCGTTAGTTTTCTCGTTTGAAATGTTTTACAATGTCTTATCGGGGCCTTAAATAGCTGACTATGCGGTATGGGCTTTGCTCATTGTTGAAGGCCGTACGGTGACCTACAGTTGTTAATGTCTGTGTCATTTTGGTCTTTTGTGGATATTTTTCTCATTGGCAATCATACCACATCTTCTTTTTTTTATATTTCCTCATTTTTACGCATGTTGTTGCATTTAGGTCCTCCGTAAACCCTCTTATAGTCATTGTGAATCAAAATATAGCTATAGTGTCACAGTCATTTTTTTTTATATTTATTTCACTATTCACCGCTTCGATTTGAATAATGAAACATAAACCATTTTATTATTCATCATTCATTTTTTAATATTGAATAGTGAATAGTGAACTATGAATAATGGACGTACTTCAGCGCGGTTCATATATGATATATGGGTAGGCCCAAATTGAATACTAACTTTTTTGCAATCTTTATAATGTTCATGTCGTGTTTTTGATACTTTTCGTATTTCATCGAGCACCCATAATATTTCATAATTGAAGGATGGCTAAAATATAGAAATAAGAAATATATTGTTTATTTTCAAATACCACAAATATCTGCCAAAGACCAAACGACGGTAAATTAAACAAACAAGTTGATAGACGGCCTTCAACAATGAGCAAAAGCCATAAAATGTAATAAATTGTTAGACAATTCAAACGAAGATCACCAACAGCCTTCGGTATGTTATGATAAAACATGATAAGACAGAAAGCAAAAAATCAGGTCCCTGAAAATTTGATTTTACCCTGAACACAGACTTTAATTTTACATGTGACAGAATCACGTTGTTTTATACTTCGTGCTTAAGAAAATAGACACATGCATGGCCAAGAGGCGGATTTAGAGGTTTTTTTTTAAGTTGGCAGCCCCCCCCCCCTCCCAATTTTTGGTAAAACAAAAATGGTTGGTCAAACAGGGAATTGCCGAGGCATGATTGCAGCGTACCCCTCTTCGGCAGTCAGTGATCCTCCCCCTTATGAACATTTCTAAATCCGCCACTGCATGCATGGCAAATCAGAAAATAAAAGTCAGGAATAAAAGACCAGTTTAAAAATCTTTGTTTTCTACTAACACTGTCTATATTTTAAAAAGAATATTTAAGATAATATCTTATTTGAAAACTATTTACTAGTAGGTTTGTTTGAAATTGGTGAGAGAAAACAATATTGCAGGGAGAATAAAGATTTTCATTGAACTTTATATTTCACTCTAAGTCATAAGCCCTGATTTTACACATAATTTACAGTTTTATCTCAGCATGTTATCAGTAATCTGTTACATATATAAACTTTGTGGTCACACTTTCTCTATGGTTCACTAATTGTAACCAGATGTATGTTGACTAAGTAAACCTCAATGTTAAACTGTTTTTATCAGAAATTGTTTTGTAGAATTGGTATGTCCCTGTCCTTCCACAGGTTTCATTGTATTTTCTGCTCTCTCTGGTCAAAAATATGATGATTTTGAAAAAAAATCTGGGACTATTAGACCCCGTTTACACTGACAAATAAGATCGATCTTATCGAACGCGGCCCTTGTCTTTTTAAGATCGATTCAAATAAAGATCGATTCAGTTTCGTTGCCAGTGTAAACAGGGTCTTATACTATTAGTATAATAGTCCAGATAACAATTTTATGATAAGAAAAAAATACAAGATTGATAATGAAAAAACGAATATTTATTTTCTATTCCTTGTATTTCTTAATCTAATTTAATTTAATAAAATGTATGGAAAAAAAAATCTAGATAAATTTCTCATTAACTTAATGACTTCCTATTTTTTAAAACTATTGTTGAAGTGAATTCAGGAAAAAACAAAGATGTACCATAAACAATTATTCCAGCATCGACAAAGGATCTGATATATATATATATATTTTCGTGCGTAAAAATTAACTCTTAAGTAGGCACGAGGTATGCATTGCCCTGCCTGTCTAGTTTGTTTAAATGATCAAACCAACCTTATATTCCAAGTGTAATACGTAGCTGTAATTAATAGAAAACAAAAACTAACAGATCTTGGAAAAAGGGGGAGGGTTAACAAAAATATTGTCCTTGATCTATGGATTCATTTTTTATTTATTTTAAATTTTAGATATTGATTGAACTTAAACATACTTTGGAGTAAAGTAGTTTTGAGATTTTAGCTACCATTTATTTTACTTAAACTGCGGAGTCCTTGGGACTTTTCTGCGTGACAATTTCTTTTTGGCTTACGGTAATTCATCTTCTTGAATATTTTGTTTTCTTGGGAAAAAAGTTCTCCCTTGATGTCTTTAGCAAAGGTTTTAGGTCCAAAGTTGCATTCAATTTCTCCTGATTATAATTTTGATAGACACCCTTGACCCTAAACAAGAAAATCTGGAATAGGTGCAAAATGAAGACTTGCTGACAAGAAACCTGTATTTGAAAGACAATCTACTGTAACATTTTTTGCAAGTGTCTGAACGGTTTATTCAATTTCATTTCATTTTGAATATTTTATAAGTTAGTATAAACTATACGAAGATTTCAATTGAACAATTTGTTTAACTTTAAAAATCATCAGAATTAATTAATCTATAAGTAAATTTGATAATTTCCAAGCTGGAAACGTTACAAGGTTTAAAGAAAATCCATAAAATAGGGTAACAAGAATTCTGATGATTTGTGACCATAACGAATCACCTTCACAATGTTATTCTATGAAACCCTACTATAGAAAATTCTAAAAGGTTCTATACGGAACTAGATACTAGCTTTTGATCATAAACAAGGTTCTATCCAAGTTTGGCAGAAATCAATGACAGTTTGAGAAGGTTATTATCATTTTTAAACCTTTTACCACAGAATGAATATTTGTGGAGGCCCCAACCAACTACGACGGAATGTAGGATGGCTATGTATCGCTTTTGCGACTAAAGTTGCAGGCTCGACAAAAAGGGAGAAATATTAAAAACAAGAAAAATATCTGAAAAAACTGAAGAAAATAAAACATAGTAAATTAACTAACATGCGATACAAAATTTCAAGAAATTCCATCAAGTAATATGGGAGAATATTACAGCACCCACAACTATATAAATCGAGATATAAATGTTGAAAAATAAACTTTGAAGTCCAAAGAGAATTTGAGCAAACTGGATTTTATGACAATATGCACATGACTTTGTTTCATTTTAAGATAACAAATCCATATTTATTTAAGTACAAATGCAGTAACAGCAACACATGATTTTCAAAAACTTGAAAAACATGAACTTGTTTCAGCTACCTGTATTTACCTATCTGGTTAATTAGTATGATTGTTTTGATAAGCATTCCTTTTTGTTGTAATAACTACTTGCACCTTTTTTTTTGGCATTTCTAAAGATATCTTACATATGTCTTCCTATGTAAGTCAATAAAGGCATATTGCCAAATTCCATTTCTACAAAAACTGAGGTAAATATGTCATTTGATATATAACATGGTGTAGCTTTTGGTGTCATTTCAACGTCGCACACGCCCTTGTCAAAATCAATTTTATCAAAAGATAAACGAAAAATATTAATTACACCCCAAATGACTATCCCCCTTTCTCCCCATAACAGTACAATGTATTTATCAATTTCTTCTTTTCCAGCCTTGCCCATTAATGCTTGACAATGTCTGAACCTATGTCATTCTCTTTTTAAAAGTGTGTAATATCAACTTCTGATATCAAACTTTCACATAGAATCGATTCTAAATTGGCTAGATTTGATTTAGTCAGTTCTATACATAGAACAGTATTAAGAACTCTTTATCTTAAATGTAAATAAGTCTTATTAATAATAATATATACATATTGTGAAGCCAAGGTGGTCGAGTGGTATATATAAATATATAAATATATACAACTCGTCTAAACATCAACCTAACAATATTAGATCTGTAACTTTGCGTTCGCAAATTTTTTGTTCTTCCCTCGACGGGATTCGATTAAAACTGACGAGGAAAGGTAACACACGGCCGCTGAAAGCTTTATTATTGTGGAGCCCAGGTGGTCTTGTGGTCTAGCGGGACGGCTACAGTGCAGGCGATTTGGTGCCACGATATGTCAGTAGCATGGGTTCGAATCTCGGCGAACCCATGCTACTGAGATATCGTGGCACCAAATCGCCTGCACTGTAACCGGCGCGCTAGATCACACGAACACATGGGCTTCATAAAAATGAAGCTTTCGCTGGCCGGGTGTTACCTTTCTTCGCCAGTTTTAATCTAGCATCGTACTACAGTACATGCTATAAAAGGCATGAAGATGTTATTTTTACAGATCAGCTAAATTATCTATATATATAGTGAAGGATCCTACAAATTAATGTAAGATACAGTCACAGAAATAATTATATTTACAAGTACGTCTGAACCAGTGACAATTTTACAACAGATGTATCTATCGGATCACCAGCAGTGATGGTGATACATGACTGTGTACATTCTGTATATACAACTCGTCTAAACATCAACCCAATAATGTAAGATCGGTAAATTTGCTTTCGCAATTGTTTTGTTCTTGTTATATATATATATATATATATATATATAGGGCAGAACAAACAAAAAATGCGAGAGTAAATTTACAGATCTAACAGTTCTACCTATAACAGTTTCATACAGTTCTATCTAAAACTGGTTCTGACAGTTCTACTAAGAACAGTTTTTGGGGTAGAACTGTTCTAGGTAGAACTGTTCTAGGAGTGTTTACAACAGCTCTATGACAGAGTATTCTGACAATTCTAACGAGAGATCAGAAGTTATATCCACTGTATGATTCCAAAAGAAGGTCCTGCATTTATTGTTCCCCTTCTTGTTTTTTAAAATCAGGTCGTTATTTTGCACTTTTTTTTTGAATGACTCAGAGGACATAAGAGAAAAAGGTAAGCACGTGTAACCTGCCCAAAACGTTAGATTGTGTTTACGATAGAAACAAAAAGAAAAAAAAGCTGTTTACTTAATAAAACAGAATAAAAAGGGTGGGTTACGCCAACCTTGATATCCCTTTCCCAGTCTAGGCGTATCAGTGCATGTTCATAGATCTCCGTTGTAGAAAAACATCTTCCTATATCTATTTGAAATACATCCAATTTGGGGTTCTCATTGCGGTCTGCTTTTAAATCATTTCGATTTCTTTCAGAAACAAATAAAATACAGAATTGTGAAAAAATATAAAATTCAACTTTTGAACATGTTCAGTTCAATATAACTACATATGTACAGTCATTTTAAAAATGAATTATCTTAATTTACTTGTCATAGTGTTTCTGAAAAACTAATGCGCGCCAATGTAATTACGCAAACGTAAAAAAAAACAAGGAGTAATTGTAACAGGATGCTGTTACGAAGTCTCCCAAACAAAGCTCCCCATTCGCCATTCCTATGGTACCATCCATTTACAAGTATTCAAACAGGAGGGGGTGGTGGTGAACAGCAGGGACTTTACCTACATTTCATTAGATTTGTTTTATCGTCCCATACAAGAATATATATGGTTTAGGGGTGGGGATCTCAATCATTTAAAAGTTGTGGGGTGTGGGTGACCCCATGGACTCTCCCTATATTTCATTTGAAGTGCTTTATTCTTCCATTCAAGAATATATATGGTTTAGGGGTGGGGATCTTGACCGTTTACAAGTTTTCTATCAAGATGGGGGTGGGGTGACTCTCTAGGGACTTCCCTTTTATTTCATTTCATTTGTTTTATTGACCCCTACAATAATATAGATGGTTAAGGGATGGGGATCTGGACTGTTTACAAGATAATAGCACATTCTCAAATTGAACAGGGTGGGGATGACCCCAGGTACTTCCCTTTAATTTCATTTGATTTGTTTTATCCTCAAATTCAAGAATGTATATGGTTTAGGGGTGGGGATCTGGACCGTTTACAAGTTCTCAAACAAGAGGGGGTGGGGTGACTCCCTAGGGACTTCTCTTTTATTTCATTGCATTTGTTTTATTGTCCCCTACAATAATATAGATGGTTAAGGGATGGGGATCTGGGCCGTTTACTAGTTAATAGCATGTTCTCAAATTGAATGGGTTGGGGGTGACCCCCCCCCCCCCATGACATTCCCATTAGTTTTATTTCATTTGTTTTATTGTCCCATTCAAGAATATATATGGTTTAGGGATGGGGATCTGAATGGTTTACAAAATAATAGCATATTCTCAAATTGAAAGGGGTGGGGGTGACCCCATGGTCTTCCCTTTTCTTACATTTGATTTGTTTTATTGTCCTCTACAAGAATATATATGGTTTAGGGGTGGGGATCTGGACCGTTTAAAAGATAATAGCACATTCTCAAATTGAATGGGGTGGGAGTGACCCCCGGGACTTCCTATTAGTTTCATTTGATTTGTTTTATTGTCCCATTCAAGAATATATATGGTTTAGGGGTGGGTATCTGGGTCGTTTACAAGATAATAGCATATTCTCAAATTGAAGGGGGTGGGGATGACCCCATGGGACTTGCCCTATGTTTTATGCAATTTGTTTTATTGTCCTTTGAGCATTTCTGACGACTGCATGTGTCTATCACTTATAGTTTTCAAGTAATATTCTTTTGAAAATTTTAGAAAAGAAAATCCCATAGGATTCTATTGTAAACCCCTCCCTTCTTTCTGCCCCCCCCCCCAAAAAAAATACCCCTAAATAGACCCCAATGCACAAACGAACAATAAATTGCTCATCTAGACATATAAGTCTAACATTCTATGAAACCCTAAGTTAATCTGACAAGTGATTTGTAGAAACGCTGCGGACAAGTTCATTTTTAAAGTGGCGGAAGAAGAGGGAGAAGAAGAATAATAAAAATAATAAGAACTGAGCAAAAACAATAAGTCTCCAAACTTTGTTTGGGAGACTTAATAATCACAAAATGCGCGCAAATGAAATGCGTCCGCATAACTTTCACTTACGGAAAAGCGATTTATGTTGTACAAACGGGTATCATTATTTGCGAAAGAGTCGTTAGCAAAATACGACGACTGGGGAAAAAATCCCGTTTACTTCGTGAATATTGTGAAATTTGCGCTAAAACAGCTTTTACTTTTTTTTAGTGTGCCCTTTTATACTAGTATGCGGCACATTTGGTTATTTTTTTTTAAAGAATTATCCACCCATCTGTAAAACTGTGTTGAATATATTAAAAAGAAAGACAAATTTTAAAATGTATAATCTTAAATCTTTACGCTTTCCAATGTAATGGGAGATAACTTATTTTTAAAATAAATATTTTTTCCTCTGAAACAGATATGATTGTTGACAAAAAGAGTTACATCCCATCATAAATATTATCAAAAAAGTAATACGATAATTAAAAAATATCTGACAAAGTGCACTGTATAGAAGTAAATTTCGTATATATATGATTATTATAAATATCAAATGAAAGAAAAATGTCAAAATGTCAAAATATATTTAGTTTATAATAAGGGGGATAATCAAAACTGCTTGTTTCTAAAAATATATTGTATATATGTACATATGTACTTCGATAAATACATGTTGTTTAAACTATTCATAACTGAATTATTCCTTATAAAAGACGATAAAAATCAATCAATGAAATTTAGCCATTATCCAAGCTCTTGTTATTTGTTGTGTTTTGTATTTTCTGTTACTGGGATAAAAGATAAACAGAACGTCCATGGAAATCTGACGAAGACCTTTACTTACTTGAAAATCTCTAAAGGTTTGGGGGATTTTCAAGATTTAAATATTGATTTACGTAAGTTGTAAATATTTTTTCAACGAAAGTTTCTTTTTTCTTCTTCTTCCTTTTGAACAATTATAATAAGCCCGATCGTAAAGTCGTCTTGTTTTCTTAATAACGTTTTCGCTCCATTTTATTTTGTACAACATGTATTCATATGACAGTAGTGAAGCCTTGTTGACCCTTAAAAAGAAGAGTTACTTCATCATTGAAATTAAACAAGAAACATAATATAAAAAAGAAGATGTGGTATGATTGCCAATGAGACAACTATCCATAAAAGACCAAAATGACACAGACATTAACAACTATAGGTCACCGTTCGGCCTTCAGCAATGAGCAAAGCCCATACCGCATAGTCAGCTATAAATGGCCCCGATAAAACAATGTAAAACACGTTACCAAAACTGGCATTAAATTTCAAATTTACCGAAAAAAAATTGATCCGTATAAACTTGTTATTCAATCTAAATTAAATTTCAGTTAAATCGTCTGATATTAGTAGTTTCGATAAAAAATAAACGTATACCAAAACTGGCATTAAATTTCAAATTTACCGAACAAAAATTGATCAGTATAAACTTGTTATTTAATCTAAATTAAATTTCAGTTAAATCGTCTGATATTAGTAGTTTTGATAAAAAATAAACGTATATTTAAACGAAAAATTTAACGGTGATAAACTAGATTTAAACCTTTTAAATAACAAATTTAAACTGCTATTATTTTTCAAATAAATAACAAGTTTAATAACCCATCAATCGGAATTAAACTTAAGAAAATAAGAAATTTAAAAAAATTATTAAACTTTCATAAACTACTAAAATAATTCTTCATAAATCAGACCTGAAATTCAAAACTAGAAATTTAATTTATGAATAAATTTTGTAAACGTATCATTTCATGCAGTGTTTAAAACAAAATAAAATATTCAAATAATTCACAATCTTCTAATTCTGTACTTCCTTTTGCAAACTCTCAACAATTCTTTTCATTGATTATGTCACATATCAGATATCTACCTGATACAGTCCCAGGAGATGGAAACTGTTTTGTTTTCTCTCTCTAAGTTTAATCATAAAAGGAGACTTGAGTCTGAGTATTACACTGTATGATTTAGTACTGTATATATATATATATAATATTGTATGCTCCCATATATTGTCCAAAATTGGATTTTATGGGAAGATGGAGTTATTATGAGAATACCATGTGACTTTGATAGGTATATACAGGGCATGTTTATACTTGGAAGTATGTGGGCTACATGTACATCCTTTAAAATTCAAGCTGCAGCAGTCGCCTGTATATTTTATGCGACAGTTTAAACCTGATCAAAACATTTTCACTCTACCAAGTACATGTGTACTTTATCACTATATCAAGTGCACATTTCAACCTATTTAGCAATACACACTTATGGTTATATAACATCACAGTACCAGAATTGCACTTAGTAACCAAATTGCACCTACATGTATTCAACAAAAAAAGCTGAAGATATCTTACAAGTTTTCTTTCACTATGTGAAGTTATCTAATTATCATATTTTTAAAATGAGCAAATTAAATTTGTTACCAGCATCCTTTTCTTAAAAAAATAATAGTCATGATAGTTCAAACATGGAATGATGTCAAATTGTTCAAATATTTGAAGAAATAAAACAAAACATCTGTTTATATTCCAGTTTTAAGAATTTGAAATTAAACATGTTACATGTAATGATGTATGGAATTTGGGTACTGACCTCATTACAGAATCATGGATTGTTTGGATGTCAGTTTATGACTCCACATACATGGACTCAAAATTAAATTGATGTAACTATATTGTAAACAAGGATAGTCTACAAAATAAGCACAGAATAGATGTTTGCCTAGTTCATAAAAAAAGCTGGTGAAAAACTGACAATATAGGTGCAATTTGGGTACTCTCATGTTAGCAACTTCACAACTACAAACTTATTTTTATGATCAAAAAGGAAATTAAAAAAAGTACAAACCTAAAGGCAATAAAATGCTTTGCCATGCACAGCCTGATACTACCACAGATATATATTTACCGGTAGCATATAAAAAACACCATTTTTTTTTATATCAGTTGAAATCAAGCATATTTTAATTTTGGACCCTTCAAACTTCAAAATGGACTAATTTGAAAACAGGTATTAGGTGAACCCAAACATTTCTATTCAGCAGCAGTCTCTAACTACATATATTCTTAATTTTATATGATAGTCCTACAAAAATATTGAAAATGTGTAGATTTGATTTTTTTTTTATTAAAAAGAAAAATACCATACCCTCTCCTGCCATTTGAAGTTCCAATGATCATTCCCTAAACATTTTCCATCTGAACTTATTATTTTATTTTAGTCAAACACTATATGTTAATGTAGCCTAGGACATTCGTCCTGAACATTCGTCCTGAACATGCATGAAATATTTGCCACTGGACATTTAGCAACCAACAACCAATCAATATATAGGACATTGTCTTGGTATAAAGCTGGCATTTACGGTAGCGCCTTCCTCATATTATAATTCTGTGAGAGTATGACAGGTTAAATAAGGACCATCATGAAAGGTGTTGACATGGTTCTGTGGGAATGTGACAGGTTACATACGGACCATCATGAAAGGTGTTGACATAGTTCTGTGATAGAGTGACAGGTTACATACAAACCACATGAAAGGTGTTGACATGGTTTTGTGGGAGTGTGACAGGTTACGAACGGACCATTATTAAAAGTGTTAGCATTGTTCTGTGAGAGTATGACAGGTTACATATGGACCATCATGGAAGGTGTTGACATGGTTCTGTGATAGAGTGACAGGTTAAATACAGACCATCATGAAAGGTGTTGACATGGTTCTTTGAGAGTTTGACAGGTTACATACGGACCATCATGAAAAGTATAAGCATTGTTCTGTCAGAGTAAAGAAGGTTACATACAGACCAGCATGAAAAGTGTTGACATTGTTCTGTGAGAGTGTGACAGGATAAATACGGACCATCATGGAAGGTGTTGACATGGTTCTGTGGGAGAGTGACAGGTTAAATAAGGACCATCATGAAAGGTGTTGATATGGTTCTGTGGGAGAGTGACAGGTTACATACGAACCATCATGAAAGGTGTTGTCATAGTTCCATGAGAGTGTGACAGGTTACATACGGAACATCATAAAAGGTGTTGACATGGCTCTGTGGGAGAGTGACAGTTTAAATAAGGACCATCATGAAAGGTGTTGATATGGTTCTGTGGGAGAGTGACAGGTTACATACGAACCATCATGAAAGGTGTTGACATAATTCCATGAGAGTGTGACAGGTTACATACGGAACATCATAAAAGGTGTTGACATGGCTCTGTGGGAGAGTGACAGTTTAAATAAGGACCATCATGAAAGGTGTTGATATGGTTCTGTGGGAGAGTGACAGGTTACATACGGACCATCATGAAAGGTGTTTACATAGTTCTGTGCGAGTGTGACAGTTTAAATTCGGACCATCATGAAAGGTGTTGACATGGTTATGTGGGAGAGTGACAGGTTACATACGAACCATCATGAAAGGTGTTGACATAGTTCCATGAGAGTGTGACAGGTTACATACGGAACATCATAAAAGGTGATGACATGGCTCTGTGGGAGAGTGACAGTTAAAATAAGGACCATCATGAAAGGTGTTGACATAGTTCTGTGAGAGTGTGACAGTTTAAATTCGGACCATCATGAAAGGTGTTGACATGATTCTGTGGAAGTGTGACAAATTTCATACGGACCATCATGAAAGGTGTTGACATGGCTCTGTGGAAGAGTGACAGGTTACAAACAGACCATCATGAAAGGTGGTGACATGGTTCTGTGGGAGTGTGACAAATTACATACGGACCATCATGGAAGGTGTTGACATGGTTCTGTTGGAGAGTGACAGGTTACATACGAACCATCATGAAAGGTGTTGACATGGTTCTATGAGAGTGTGACAGGTTACATACGGACCATCGTGAAAGGTGTTGACATGGTTCTGTGGAAGTGTGACAAATTACATACGAACCATTATGAAAGGTATTGACATGGTTCTATGAGAGTGTGACAGGTTACATACGAACCATCATGAAAGGTGTTGACATGGTTCTATGAGAGTGTGACAAATCACATACGGACCATCATCAAAAGTGTTGACATGGTTTTGTTGGAGTGTGACAGGTTACATACGAACCATCATGAAAGCTTTTTTTACATGGTTCTATGAGAGTGTGACAGGTTACAAACGGACCATCATGGAAGGTGTTGACATGGTTCTGTGATAGAGTGACAGGTTACATACAGACCATCATGAAAGGTGTTGACATGGTTTTGTTGGAGTGTGACAGGTTACATACGAACCATCATGAAAGGTTTTTTTACATGGTTCTATGAGAGTGTGACAGGTTACAAACGGACCATCATGTAAGGTATTGACATGGTTCTGTGGGAGTGATGCAAATTACATACGGACCATCATAAAAAGTGTTGACATGGTTCTGTGATAGAGTGACAGGTTAAATACAGACCATCATGAAAGGTGTTGACATGGTTCTTTGAGAGTTTGACAGGTTACATACGGACCATCATGAAAAGTATTAGCATTGTTCTGTCAGAGTAAAGAAGGTTACATACAGACCAGCATGAAAGGTGTTGACATTGTTCTGTGAGAGTGTGACAGGATAAATACGGACCATCATGGAAGGTGTTGACATGGTTCTGTGGGAGAGTGACAGGTTAAATAAGGACCATCATGAAAGGTGTTGATATGGTTCTGTGGGAGAGTGACAGGTTACATACGAACCATCATGAAAGGTGTTGTCATAGTTCCATGAGAGTGTGACAGGTTACATACGGAACACCATAAAAGGTGTTGACATGGCTCTGTGGGAGAGTGACAGGTTAAATAAGGACCATCATGAAAGGTGTTGATATGGTTCTGTGGGAGAGTGACAGGTTACATACGAACCATCATGAAAGGTGTTGACATAATTCCATGAGAGTGTGACAGGTTACATACGGAACATCATAAAAGGTGTTGACATGGCTCTGTGGGAGAGTGACAGTTTAAATAAGGACCATCATGAAAGGTGTTGATATGGTTCTGTGGGAGAGTGACAGGTTACATACGGACCATCATGAAAGGTGTTTACATAGTTCTGTGCGAGTGTGACAGTTTAAATTCGGACCATCATGAAAGGTGTTGACATGGTTTTGTGGGAGAGTGACAGGTTACATACGAACCATCATGAAAGGTGTTGACATAGTTCCATGAGAGTGTGACAGGTTACATACGGAACATCATAAAAGGTGATGACATGGCTCTGTGGGAGAGTGACAGTTTAAATAAGGACCATCATGAAAGGTGTTGACATAGTTCTGTGAGAGTGTGACAGTTTAAATTCGGACCATCATGAAAGGTGTTGACATGGTTCTGTGGAAGTGTGACAAATTTCATACGGACCATCATGAAAGGTGTTGACATGGCTCTGTGGGAGAGTGACATGTTACAAACAGACCATCATGAAAGGTGGTGACATGGTTCTGTGGGAGTGTGACAAATTACATACGGACCATCATGGAAGGTGTTGACATGGTTCTGTTGGAGAGTGACAGGTTACATACGAACCATCATGAAAGGTGTTGACATGGTTCTATGAGAGTGTGACAGGTTACATACGGACCATCATGAAAGGTGTTGACATGGTTCTGTGGAAGTGTGACAAATTACATACGAACCATTATGAAAGGTATTGACATGGTTCTAAGAGAGTGTGACAGGTTACATACGAACCATCATGAAAGGTGTTGACATGGTTCTATGAGAGTGTGACAAATTACATACGGACCATCATAAAAAGTGTTGACATGGTTTTGTTGGAGTGTGACAGGTTACATACGAACCATCATGAAAGCTTTTTTTACATGGTTCTATGAGAGTGTGACAGGTTACAAACGGACCATCATGGAAGGTGTTGACATGGTTCTGTGATAGAGTGACAGGTTACATACAGACCATCATGAAAGGTGTTGACATGGTTTTGTTGGAGTGTGACAGGTTACATACGAACCATCATGAAAGGTTTTTTTACATGGTTCTATGAGAGTGTGACAGGTTACAAACGGACCATCATGGAAGGTGTTGACATGGTTCTGTGGGAGTGATGCAAATTACATACGGACCATCATAAAAGGTGTTGACATGGTTCTGTTGGAGTGTGACAGGTTACATACAAATAATTATGAAAGGTATTGACATTGTTTTGTGAGAGTGTGACAGGTTACAAACGGACCATAATGAAAGGTGTTGACATGGTTCTGTGGGAGGATGACAGGTTACGTACGGACAATTATGAAAGGTGTCGACATGGTTCTGTGATAGTATGACAGGTTTAATACGGACCATCATGACAGGTGTTGTCATTGTTCTGTGGTAGTGTGACTGACAGGTTACAAACGGACCATTATGAAAGGTGTTGAAATGGTTCTATGGGAGTGTGACAGGTAACGTACGGACCATCATGAAAGGTGTTGACATGGTTCTTTGATAATGTGATCTTTTTCATAATATTTCTATCGATAAATGTTCTATTACAGTTCATATGTTGAAAGAACGATATGGCTCCTTGCATTGGACAGAACCGTGAGTAGGCTTGAGGTTGAACAAATAATTAACTGCAATCCCTTTTCCTACACTCAAATGAAAAAAATGAAAATTTGCCGTACAATTTTCGCTTTCACACAGAAAAAAAAACCCGTTGATATCTTTTAAAGATCTTTTACGTTGCCAAAAACAATTCAATTAATGCCATTACAAAAATGAAAACTTAATTTAAGTCATTGTTAGAAAGGATCTCTATCAAATTATCAAACTTATTCAACATCAATTATCCTTAAGATTATAAAGCGTTGTTACCAGTTTCAACTAAATAAACAAAATGAGGTTACAGAAGTGTTGTCTGCAGAAAACTTTGAATTGCAAATATCAAAATTACAACGCAGAACAAGTATTCATGTATCATTTTACTTTTATCTTTATCGGTAATTTGTACGTTTTCTCTTTGTTTTTACTGTCTGGTATCTCAGCTGGAAAGTAAGTCCTTGGAAACGTCCGTTTTCGTCAAGCTCTATCAGCAAAACCAGCAGGGATAATTAATTAGGTGGCGCTTCAGTCGTCCAAGACGTCGAAAAGTCGGCCATATCAATCGGCTAAAAAACTGACGTTTAAAGTATTTTTAATCAACTCGTCATGCCTTAATTATAATTGATTTTTGCAATTTGTAGGTTTTGCGACCAATATAGTTTCAATACGACATACATACATTACCAAAATTAGCTTGTTTTTGCTATTTCTTTATCTCGTCCGTTTTAAGAATTATCAGCAATTCTTTTTCTTCGCCAAAACCATCGAATTTTGATTACTTGCTGTTTGCGTATCAAGAAACAGAAAACAACAGTAATAATCTTAAATGTAACCGGGTAACCTATTTCAAAATTCTACACAATTTTAAAGCCATAATATTTTACTTTAATACATCAAATTTAGTGACCACCAGTCATGTCAATTTGTACTTGGTTTTGAATGCGTTTCTTCTTCAAAACAGTGAAATTCGACTTCTTTTTATTCTACCTGTGATGGTGACATTGTTTTCCTTTTTCAACGTACGTCCACGTTAAAACATATGTTTCAGGGTCATGTGGATAGTGAAAATTTAAACATTAGAAAAGTTACACAACAAAAAAAGATCTTCTTAATTGCGTTTGAACCTAGACATTCATTCATATTAGAAACAAGTCAGACAAATTAACGATGAACAAAAGCACAACAATAGCAATAAAAATGACATTGTAAAGAAAAGTTCTGAAGGAAAAAATATGATAAAAGGAAGGGAAAGTCAATTAATATCATATTTAATTTTTATAAGTAAAAAAACTTGTTTATTTATTTATCTCCTTACTAAGTAAGCTACATTGTTAATTATAATAGCAAACACTAGCTTATCAAGTCGAACAAGAAGTTTAATAATTCATAAAAATGTGTTCCTACAAATTTGAATTTATTCAAATTGCAAATCTTGTCAAATCTAATAATCCATTAATCATTAAGTAAAATGCACAAGTTGTCCCACAAACTTTCATTTATGATATATATAAAGATTCGATTATTCAGGTAAAATATGAATATACCAATACTGAAGAGAAGAATCCCCATTTTTACAGGTTTACTTTCATAATCTATATAATACCCTGATAAAGGGGTTACTTTGCTAGCTAATCTATTAGTTGAATTTTACCATTTTATAATGTTTTTAAAATTCCAAATAATGTTACATTCACCTAAAATTGTAAGCATTTTTTTTTACAGATTTTCTTTCAAATTTTGTTTAAACTTATCTTTTTTCTATAAGACATTTTCTAGGCAGTACTAGACTGTTCAACTAAGAAAAATAGAATCTTTTACTTTGAAGAAACTTATTGAGATTCTTAGTCCTATTTTATAGAATATAAATTAAACATGATCAGTACATTTTGATTATTATTTTCATTTTCAAGGGATAATTCAAATTCTCTTAAATATGTTTCATTGTACATTATTAGAATTGCTAAAAGAATTATAATACACAAAGAGGTGACCCATAAGACATTTACCCTTATTTATAAAAGTAGCAAAGTAAATTTCATCTGCCAGAGCTAATTTATATAAACATAGCTATGTTTCTACGTGATATTCCTTGATTTTTATTAATTCTTTTGTCTTTTTATATTTACAACTAATCTTTCTCTGAAAAGTAAGGAAGTATCTCTTCTCAATGTTATAATAGCATAGTTGTAAATCCATTTTTTGAAAAAAAATCCTGATTTTCCCAAAGTTAACTTCTTCTTATATTTTTTTTCCTAAGTTTAATTTTTGACTGGTGATTTCAAAAGGGGAGATAACCAATTGTACAAATCGGTAAAAAACACAACCGCTACGTTTTTGAAATAACTTGACGTCTGCGTATCTAATATTCTTCGGTTTAGATATTCACATCGAGTATTTTAATGAGATGTTTTATTAAATTTAAATTCAGTTTCCTAGAAAATATTTAGATTTTTCGATAGGAGACTTGACAATTTTCACACACTAATCAAGTTTAGGATACAAAAAGACTTTGAATTGCAGTGTAAGTTTTATCGAGGTAAAACTATGAATATTCAGAATTATTTTCATCAATAAGTTTTTATCATGCCATTTGTATTTGAGTGAATAGAATGAGGTTTGTCTCATCCGTAGTTTTACTGAATTTTCACAGTCACGTGACCTCCATAATTGCTGATATACTTGGGGTCCAACTGTCTTTAACATCACAGACAGAATTTGATTCTCGAAAATATTAGGTAATGACGTCACGTATCAGTGCAGAACGTCGCGTGCTCAAGTAAATCGGCGTTAATTTATCAATAAAATGCACACGACTTCATTCATACAACAGAACAACTGTCCCAACATTTTGTACCCGTAAAAGTAGTTTTACCAGCTATTTCATTTTACTTCATATTCTAAACGAAAAAAGTACAGTTATGGTAAATTACCTTTACACAGAATAATGGCATTTTCATTTTTTGATACTTACTTCATAAGCTCGAATATCAGCTTGCCTACCGGGATCACTTAATATTCTTGCTGATACAGTCAACAAATTATAAATGTAAAATGAATGAGAAGAATAGAACTTACATGCTTTAACGCATTTCAAACTTTTGTCATGAGGATTGAATTCACACTTTTTCCCTTCTTCACATTCATAGCCTGCACATTTCCCCGCCAATGACTAAAACACATTACAAAAAAAAAAAAAAACCGTCATCATTTTAATGAAGCATTGTTGGAATAATGAGAAAACAATACACATTTGATTTATACAGCTATTAAAATGTGAATATGACAACAATCTAAAATGACAAAAATTAAGATTCCTCCTTACCCTATTAAAATTATTGGACTACTTGTGTGCTAAAGGAACTTGTAATGCGCAAATTTCGTTTGATCCCAGTCGAAGATCGTTTGAGATGTTATAATATTTACATCCATAATTTGTTTACCAATTAGAAAAATACCCCAAGAATATTTCAAATGAAAGGGATAGCATTATTATATATAAATATATATATACAAAAAAAAGTTGCTTTAAAAATTGCATTATTTTATCTTCAAGCAAGACTTGCAAGTGTATACAATCATACATCTTAAATTCCGTTACTCGAAAATCGTTATTCATTGTACATTGTCAACAAAATTGTATGTTTATGTTGCTATAAAATGCAACTAAACCAAAACAGAGACAATACATGAAAGATAATCTGATATAAATAAAATAATTTGTGATGATTAAGTTTTAGATTCCGTTCTTACATACCTTTTGCCATGTTGTTATATTACTTCTGATACAGGTCGAGTCGTCGGCAATCTCGTTAGCCTCACCATCAGACATCACAAGGTCACATAATTTCCAATCTTGTCTGTAATTAATAGACGTGCAGTTTGACGTAATGAAGCATTTCTTAGCACATTCGAGCATTGACAGCTGGTGAAATCTAAGAAGTACTCCTGTCAATGAACATTTACCCTTTTCAATCATACCGACTCCAGAAAGATTTGGTTTCTTGCACTTATCGTCATCAGCCGAGCATACGTCATCCATATTCATACAGTTAACTATTCCTGTGAATTGGATCACAAGTAATAATAAAAATGATTTTTTTAAATTCATATCTGTTTTTCAACGTTTTAAACTATTCCGTCAGATGAAATACATGCATTAGTGTTTAATAACATTAAATATGCTAACCCGTCTAAAGTTAACCAGCAACTGCATGAGATGCATTCATTCTGATAACTAAATTGAAATGTATTTAGTGTTTATCATTTATCCTGTTTAAAGTTGGATCAATTAAAACAATTCGAGTTACACAGACCATAACAAGACCTGTAAATGTTTAATTCGTTCCAGGTGATATTTCAATACCAATGCCAATATTGTGATTATTTTATTGTTTGATTTATCATTTAGAGGATGAAAAAACGATAAATCGTTATTTAATGCGTGAACATACTGTTTTTAAAATGAGCAATTCATGTTTTAAATACAGTTGATGCTAAATACATGTATTTTGTAGTCATATTAAACTTTTTAGCAATTTTGGGTGAAACATAATTATTTGCTATATTTTCCAAATATTTAAGATAAAATGTAAAATTCTTTTTGTAGCTTTTTCTTTGTAAAGGTTGGTACGTTATCAAGAAAACATGGAGCAATAAGTATTTCTTAATAATAAATAATTTACTGAGGACCTACATCAGATCGAATATTTCGTTTAGTTGGTTTCTTCATTACAAAAGATTTGTCAGTCTTTTAGTTTGATCACTTTATTTGGGGGTTGGGGGTATAGAATTATATACCAAGGACAAAGCGATACCCTTCTGTTGAAACAGTTAACGCGAAGGCCTTGAAAATTAAAATAAAAAGACAAAACGGGTTTTAAAAAAAAGAAGCTATGGGGTCGGAACCCTCCCCTCCACCCTTGAAAAAAAAACCAAAGTGACCGGGCTAACTCTAGGTGCTGCGGAAGGGTATTTGTACTTCTAGTTGTTCCCTTATATGTACCTGTCGGGGTTGCCCTTGAAAGGAAAAGACAAGGCATATCTCGACCGACGAAAAAGGCGGATATTCTAACTACACATTTTGTTTACGAAAAATAATTTTAACAAGGTTCATCTTTATTAAAGTTAGTGGACAATGTAACTATAGCAGGTCTAGTATATATGACGATAATAAATCACTTGGTAAAAATACAGAAAACAAATCGTGATTCTCATTTTTGTTTGATTTGAAAGACAATTTGAATAAGAACATATTTTAGCAATATATCATTACAACATGCAAAATAGGAACAACCATCGGGTGTTTCATCTGAAGAGCTGTTTTGGAATTTAGAGGTTCCTTTCTGGTTAAAGTCGAAATGTAAATGTGAAAACAATTCAAAATGCAAGTTTTATTTTCAAGAAGTATGAAATAAATTATGTATCGTTACTTTTGTAACCAGTTTGAAAACATTTCAAAACCCTAAGCTGCCTTCTGATTGGTTCATCGCAAACTAAAACTAATTCTTATTGGTTCATCGCAAACCTTTCTGGAAACTGAATCACACTCAGTCTGGTTAACGGATATACTAAGGTGAGATTTCGGAATTTTGTCAGATGTTCACACAGCTTGATTTTCCCATTCAACATAAGGTACCTATGTTACCCTATTACACTCACTTTGTCTTTTATAAGAATTGAATGCTTCTTTTTGTAAATTCATTGGAGTGCAAAACCGTTAACCAAAGTACATATTGTGTGAAGCACGGAAGTACTTTTATTATATAAATGTTCGCATAGTCAAAGCTCTACAACAACCTATGAAATTACAAAACGAAACATTCAATACTTATTATAACATTTTTTTAGCTAGAATGGTTTATTTAGTTTTTTGTTTATTTACTTGTGCACTTTATTGTGAAAACGTGTGTCATCATGTATGTTACTTTTCTCTATAAATGGATAATAATTTCAGAAGGACACGAGATTGCTGTAAGGCAATCAAAATAACGTATCATAATGAAACATACATCCAATATAATCATATAAGCCCATAAAAGGTCATTTAACAAAATGTATTCAAACTCTAGATTCTAGAGTCACCTTTTTCCCGCCATTTTTTAAGAAATCCAATATCTTGAAAAGGAGGTTCATTATTAAAACCATTTCTTTCTTATTTTGTTCATTTATGAATTGAATGCTTCTTTTTGTTAATTCATTGGAATGTAAAAGAGTTGACCGAAATACATTTTGTATTTTCGCGCTTCATTCTAAAACCGTACGGTCAACACTTTTACAAACTTATGAAATTAGTGTTGTCCTTGAAACCGTTCTATTTATGTATGGCTGTATCCAGCAAACTTATGGCTGTGTTTTAAATGTGATAGATAAACGTTCATAAAAGACGATAATCATTTGCTATTTTAATGAACTCCTGAATTCTTATATTGACGAATGAGGTATTATCAACGCATCATCTCCAATGGATGATAATAGAAGACATGAAACTTAATAGAAACACTAATGTACTCGTTGTTCTACCATAGAAAACTATGAAGGATTTGTTCTATAGAAGCCCAGGCTTTATTTGAGAAAAACGATATGTTTAGTCCTGGGCAATAATATTGATTACGTTACATTTTGTTTGCAACGCACATGGTTATATCTATGAAGAAGATTACACATTTTCTGATCGGAAAACGAAATTCAATTCTGTTATACAATTATTTCATCTTTAAAATAATTAAATTTAAAGTCCACTTGTGAATTTAATGAAACACGATGAGCACAAACGTAAAACAACGTAAGCTTTCAACTATAACATGTATAATGGGATGTATAAAATATTCTTATATGACGTTTTTCGTTGATTTGTTATCATAAGTGAGTCCCGCGAGATTTGACCAATACATTCAGTTTGGCAGCTGCTATCAAGCGTGACAGCACGGACTTTAACAGCTCTTGAGTAGAGCGTGGTTGTAGTGTCTAAAGTAAAGAAGTTTCTTACTGTGGAAGTAAGTTTTTTAAATCTAGTTAAATGTAGTTAATGCTTTCAATGTATTTTGTTGATAACAGCTAGTAGTTGTGGTTTAATGCTGTTTTTATAATTAATGTACTAAAATGGAGTTTGCGTCTGCATTGGTTGCAAGGCGTATTGAGAACTGTCCTGTATGTCGGGAAGTGTTGTATGATTTAAAGCTTTAAGTGGCGTTTGCATAGGTTGCAGAGTTCAATGAAGATATTGTCAGAGATTTTTGTTAAATATATCTAGGGAGAAGAAAGCTCCGAATTTTGCGTTATTGTCGAGGTATTGGAAATAATAACTTTGAAGGAGAATGTTTTTGGTTTAGTTCATTCTAGGAGTTTAAGAGCACATTTATTTTTTTTTAATGTTCATACGTTAATTTAGAAAAAGATATTTGTATCTTCAATTTATGACGAAGACAGTCCGCATTGCACGATTTTTAATGGCGGATTTGTAATGAGGTTACTAAATTTATTTTTATTAATTTCAGCTATGGCTCAGGTATTGAAGCCAAATTGCTCCCTGGCGGGTAAAAGTTTAATCCCGATCATTTTGAGGGTAAAAAACGCAGATGCAGAAGCGGTTTTAGAGCTGTCAAGACTGAAAAAAGATGAACCTTTAGAGAGTTTAACAAAAGTCGAATTAATTGCTCAGTTTGAGAAGCTGACAGGTAATTTATAATTTATTATAACGTTTTCTTAAGACTTTCAGAGAACCTTGTATTCAAAGTAAATATGGCTTTAATTTTTTGTTTTTGATAATTTAATCAGCTTCATTTGACCGATAATGCTCTTTTGAACAAACATTTTTGTTAGAAATGTAGATCTGCATCTGGTGCGATAAATTTAGCCTTTGGTTTTTATGTTAATTCTTGTTGTTTAGTGTCATCAGAAGTTATGATTTTATTGACGGTAACTTGGCAAGTTGCCTCCGAGATTTTCGCTTTTCACGGTTCGTGATTTTTTACACATTATACATGAAACTGCATCTGTTCCGTTTGATTGATTAGTGCCTTATTTAATTCCAGGTGAATCAGTTAAAGTTGTATTAATTGTTCTGTGTGGGAAGGATGACAATATAGAGAATCTGTGACTTCTAGTGCATGAAAGCATATTGTTAGCCAATTCTGTTGGTGCTAGAGGTCAGAGGTTAAGTACTAGTAATCCCAGTACAGATACACCAGCGGCGAAAGGTATGAATGTTTCTTTTTATCTTTTTTCTTTGGATAAGTTTGCTTGTCCGTCTGTTCTAATTTAGCCCTTTTTAAATGCTTATCAAAGATTATCTCTCCTTATTTGTAACTTGATGTTTATGGACCTTTATGTAGGCTTTTGTTTATTTAAGTGAGATATTATTCACGGCAACATTTCATTCACGGCAACACATATTGTTCACGGCAACAGATCTAGTCTTGTTTTGTTGCATTTTCAAGAAATCTGGATTTCTTTGCTAAGTAAACTTAATTTTTTACAGAAAACAAGACTTGATAATTTTATATAGTTTTTCGTTATTTCGTTTTACACTTAATTTTGTTTTAATGTTGGCACTACTTTCATGGTTTCCTACATTTACAGCTTACGAATGTTATTTAGAGCAAGACATTGTCCTGTATTTGTATTGCTAGTATGTTTTGATATTCTTGATTTTCCTTTTGATATATATTTAAAAACTGTTGCAAGGAAGTTTAGTTATGGCACCCTCAACGGAGTTGGGGTGACATATTGTTATTCTACGTTTCTTTTTTTTCTTATTATTTTTCTTCTTGCAACAGATTTTGTCCAGGGGATTTTTTGAAATCCAATGGACCAATGTCGATGGAACTCTACTATGATAAGGACCCCCACGTGCAGAGTTGCAGTAAGCATGGAATGGTTCAAGATGGCTACCGTTTCCATGGAAACAGAACAAATGTGAAAAAATCTAGTTTTTGGTTTTGGTGAACTGTTTGGATATGCTTTAACTCAGAATCATTATATTTAAATAGAATGTAGGTGCCCACTATATACAGGTTTTGGATGATTTTGGCTCTCATTGGAACTACTCTGTTGCCATGGAAACTACACCAAAAATTCCAAAAATCTCAAAGTGCTCCAAATTTCATGAAACTTCACAGTAAGGATGAGCAACATTGTAAGATGTGGCATTTGGAGTTGGAATTTCCAAAATAGCTGTTGTTACCATGGAAACAATGCAAAAAGGTAAAAAATTTCAACAAAAAAATAATATGCTGCAAACTGGATGAAACTTTACAGGAATAGTAGCTAGCATAAGCAGAGTTGCATTTTGAAGTTGGAATTTTCAAAATGGCCGCCGTAACCATGGAAACAGCAAAAATATCAAAAATTTCAAAATACTTTAAACTTAATGAAACTTTGCAAAAATGTTACTAGACATCTGTAGATGAACTCTTTGACTTTGGAATTTTCAAAATGGCTGCCGCTCACCTGGCAATGGGGGAAGGGTGCCATCCGTTATTGCTAGCAATTACAAATCTAGTTATTTTTCGTTTTGTTTGTTGTAGGAAGTGATGGCAAAGCGGCGCAGGGAGACCCATCCACAACAAACCAGCAGCTGCAAGCAATGAGACAAGACCTGGATGAGTTGAAGAAAAATTCAAAGGTTTTACAGGTAGATGAAGCACTATCTTACGTTAGAACTTTGGCAGCAAGACCAAAACTCACAACACCGGGAGTATTACTTGCGGCCATCGAAATGTTGGTTGATGCAGCTAACAAAGCGAATCATAAGGACTGTTCTTTATTTTCAAAATCTTTTTCAATGTGTAAAAAATACGAAGATAATGTTGATTTTTGTGGGCTCGTCTTAAAGTTATTTGGTTCCCAGGAGGACAAGAAGATTTCCTCCTTAATTTCAGACTGGGCAAAATCTAAAAAATACGAGGAACCATCAGGTTCAAAGGAGAGGCAGGATATATTAGATGCTCCACCTACTTCAGCTCCTGCATTTCCTTTTCCTGGATATGGATATCAGAATCCAGGTTTTGGTTTCCCGTATCCTAATTTTTATCCAGGGCCAAACTATAATTCAGGTGGTTTTAGGCCTCCAAGAATGCAAGGAGGTAGAGGCAGGAGAGTGTCAAACGGTGTGTGTTATTTTTGCAAGGAGTCGGGACATTTTATTGCAAATTGTCCAAAGATGAAAAAAGACAATTAATTAATATGTATTTTGTATATTTTTTAATTTTAATCTTTTAGATGCCTTTCCCTTTCCCAGGAGCTTCGATCTCCAGTGAAAATTTTTTCACGCGGGCAAGGGTTGAGTGTCTCTCTCCTTTATTTTATTTTATAAATCTCAAGCAATTTTTCAGAGTTGAAAAGATTTTCTTTTTGTTAATTTCAGAATATCAGGGATCATGAACCTTTGGCTAAGAAAGAAAAGTTTGAGCCAGAAATTCCAGATTGGGAGTTAAAATCGGGTTTCGATCCACTTAGCGTTAAATTAAGAAAGCAAAGTGACATACTTTTAGTAAATTATAAAGGAGAGATCACCCAACCCTCTGATTGCTTACCAAGTGCTGAAGAGGTTGTAAATGGTAGCGACTATGATTTTAAGGATCTGTCTTTTTTAGATCCTAATTTTTTCAAAGCAGGAAATTTAATGTATTGTTCAGAACAATGGGAGAAAATAGGTTGTCCTGGTGAAATTTTGGACTGGATTAAACAGGGGGTAGATATTAGGCCCATGTTTAAACATTTTAAGGGAAATTTTAGGGGTCGTTGTTACGATTCAAGTCTTCCCAAACCTGCTTATTTTCAAAATTCTGCTAGTTGCAAAGGATTTGAGAAATTTTTGTGTGACACTTTATTAGAAAGAATAGCCAATGGATCATTAACTGTAATTGGCAGAGTTGGGGAATGTGATCCGCCGTTACTTGTTTTACCTATCACTATTGAGCCATCAAAACCACGTATGTGCCATGATGAAAGATACTTGAATTTATGGATTAAGGATTTCCCTTTTTCGTTAGATACTCTTAAAGAGGTTCTTAGATTAATAGAAAAGGATTCTTTCATGGCATCTCTTGATGATAAGTCTGGTTACGATCATATACTTTTAAATCCCAATTCTAGACAGTATTTTGGAATTCAGTTTGCAGGCTGGTACATGGTTTTTAACTCTCTTCCTTTCGGCTTCAAAGCTAGTGCTTTTATTTATCACACTACTGGTCTGGTTCCAATTAGCTATTGTCGCTCCCTTGGTGTACCTTCTTTATTGTACATAGATGATAGGTTAGTTTGCGAGTTTAAAAATACAAGTTTGAAGAAGAAATCAGGTCATGCCGAATTGGTAAAAAGTCTGTACATTCTGTGTCAGGTTCTTGTTAGATTGGGATATTTTTTAAACTTGGAAAAGTGTTGTTTTATACCAATCAGGTGTTTGAAATTCTTGGGAATGTTTTGTGACTCAGCTAAACTGGCCTTTATCTTGCCGGAGCAGAAAAAAGAATCATTTAGAATTTTAAGGGAATCTATCCTTGATGGCAATGACGTAGGCATTAAAACCCTTCAACGTTTCGCAGGAAAATGTATTTCATTTTTTCTTGCTGTCCCCTCTGCCAGATTGTTTTCAAGGGAAATCAATAGGGCCATAAGCCTTGCTTCTAAAAATAGTAAGAAAATTAACATTTACAAAGAGTTAAAAGAGGAGTTAGAATATTGGCGTTTTTTTGATAATTGGAAGGGAACTGCCTCTTGGAGATTAGAAACCCATTTACAATTGATTTTAGCAACTGACTCGTCGCTTTTTAAGTGGGGTGCCTTTATGATTTGCAAAGAGGTTACGGTAGAGTTTGGTGACTTTTGGAATAAGAATGATAGCTCTCCTATCCACGTTAAGGAGGCAAATGCCCTACTACACTCCCTCTGTTCTGTTAAAGAGAGAATTGTCGACACTCGGGTGGACGCGTTTTGTGATAATCTTGCGGTAGTTAATGCTTGGAGTAATCAAGGAGGTAGAGACCCCTCGTTGAATGGAGTTTTGCGAAAGATATTCACTCTTTCAAAAACAGTTATCATGGACCTACGTCTTGTATATGTTAGTTCTAGTAGAAACCCTGCTGACAGGGAGTCCAGAAAGTTGAGATTATCAGATGCTATGTTATCTCCTATGAAGTGGAAATTTGTTGAAGAGAGGTTTGGTCCCCACACTTCAGATTTGATGGCATTAGACTCGAATGCTATGAATGATACTAATGGTAATCCGTTAAAACATTTTACACCATTCCCCACAGTTCTTTCAGATGGTGTTAATGTTTTTTCTCAGGACTTGAATTTGGAAAAAAACCCTTATGTGTTCCCCCCTTTTTGTTTAATTTTTCCCGTTTTGAAGTTCTGTGCTCAGATTGGGGTTAAGAGTTGTACATTTGTGGTTCCTGAGTTGTTTCCAAGACCAGTGTGGTGGCCTTTTTTCTGGGAACATGTGTCAGTATGGAATGTTTTAGCTGAACGAAATGAACACAAAGCCCTGTTGTACCCATCTACTAAAGGGTTTAAGTTGGACACTTATGGTTTACCATGGCGTTTAATTGTCGCACGACTTCATTTTTAGTTTCACCTTTTTGTAGAATGGTGTACCACGAGTTTGGCTGCCAGCAGAACAGTGTTTAGTGTGTGGTTATGCAAATGATGTTGGGTATCAATTTTGCCAGTCATGTGGACAAAACCCCGTTTTGATTGAAAGTTCGGAAAGAATCACGAGTAATTGTTCAGTGGAAAGGCGTTTGAGATATTTAGACAGTTTAGTTGGAAGCACTAGTTATAATAAGAAAAAACTTTCGCTGGAAAAAGAGTTTGAGAAGTTTTTATTTGGAGGTGAACCTGTTAAGTGTTTAAAAACCGCTTCCCCTTTAGATGTAAGGCGATTTATGGTCATGAAGGATTCAAGGGGGAAAACGCAAGTACATGACTTAACATGTGAATTTCTTGGTAAGTTGGGTATTCATTTATGTCAGTGTCCGTTAAGGTTAGCAGCGGGAACTGTTCAGTCTATGCTAGGACAATTAAAAGCTATATTTGAAGCTAATGGTCGGGGTTCTGAGTGGAATGAAATAACTAAAATTGGTAATCCTGTGTGTAGTCCAGAGGTAGACAAATATTTGCATGCTATTCAGTTTGAGCAGTCAAAATCCCATGTTGTACAAAAACAGGCAAAACCTCTGTTTTTAGACAAACTCCGATCAATTAGTGTTCATATTGATGATTTGTTGTTGGATCCTGTTTTGAAATCCTCTGAAAGATTCATATTCCTTAGAGATCAAGCTTTCTTCAAAGTTCAATACTTTTCAGGGGACAGAGCGAATGACTTGGGCTTGTGTATTTCACAAGAGGTTAAATTATTACCAAATGGTGACGGTTTTCTATTTTCACACACAGTAGGCAAAACACTTGGAAAAGGGAAAGTGAATGAATTTTCCATCTTAAGATTTGATGATACTTTAATTTGTCCAGTTAAAGCACTGGAAAGGTATGTTGAAGGTGCCAGGGCACTTGGAGTTGATTTACGGTTTGGTTATTTATTCCGTACTTTGAGTAAAAATCGAAAAGATGTTACTGACAATCCTGTATCTCCGAATGCTATGTATGATCGCTTGAGGAAATATTTAAAGAAACTCGATATTTACGACGGTGAGACCCCTCATGGAATTCGGGAGCTTGTGCTATTACTTTAGCTTTGTCAGGGGGGTCTACAAGTGACGTCATGCAGCATATAGGTTGGTCTTCTTCGTCCTCTTACCAAAGATATAGTAGATTGTCAAGTATGGTAGGAAGAGGGTCAGTCAGTTCCATCATGGCTAATACAGGGGTTTCTGAATCTAATATTTGTAGATCTATATTCGAGTCGTATTGTGAGGTCGATAAACTTTCCAGTGCTTTTCAGTGACAATTTGAAGTGTTTAGAGTAAAAGTTACTTTTGATGCTTGTTTAATTATTTTTTGTATTTTGAGGGAATTATGTATTACTACTTTTATGTATATTGACTATGACTAACTTGTATTTTGAGGGATATTATGTATTTCTATAAGTATGAAGGTATGTAAAAATAGAGAATTTTTTAAATTGGATTTGCCTCTATTTTTCGAGGGATATTATGTATTACTATTTTGTACATGTATGTTAAAATTGAATTTTGTGAAGACGTACTGTATTGAATACACTTTTCTTTAATAAATATTACTTTTCATAATCTGTTTAACGTAATTTGTTTTGAAAACAAGTTTATTAAGTTTAGAGGGAGACTTGTGGTTTCTGTTCTATTTAGATATGCGAATTGCTTACATCAACAACATTTGATCTTGGCTGGTTTGTTGTCTCATTGGTAATTAAACAACATCTGATTTTATATGGACAAAAATGGACAACATATTACACATGTCATTCTCTACACATTCTTTTTATTTCATACATGTAGTGGATGTATTGAATATTCAAGAGTATTTCCCTGATTATGGGAAATAAGGGATAAAGGTCAAAGACACCAAACATTTCTTAGTCACCCGATGTAATATATAAAAACCATCTAGAGCTCATGCACCACTTGATCGTTCTTGACGTATGCAAAAACTACTGCATAACAGATAGTTCGCTCCGGGTGTCTACAAACATAAGAGCAGTTCAACTGAAAATATTAACACTTTAATTTAAGTCATAGGTTGCATACGTTTGTTAAAATTCATGATATGGAGCATGCACGTGAAAGTCTCAGAAACAACACAAGAAGTACACGGAATAGTTAGCAGTTGGCATAATTTGCTTTTACCAGTTTTCTGCATGGGATGTATTCATTTGAAATTTCTTAACTTTTTGATGTTTGCTTAGATGGCGATATATGGACTCAAAACTCCCATTTGTTTAAGAATTTTGACTTCTTCATTTATACAAGACAATTTTTAAGTTTTGGGTGAGTATTGGGAATGTTAAAGGTTAGAATTGGGAATTATAAGTGTGTTGTCGTTATACTAGCTTATAATATTGAGGTCTGCTGTGTAACCCAATTTTC
Organism: Mytilus galloprovincialis; assembly: GCF_965363235.1. NCBI lineage: Eukaryota > Metazoa > Mollusca > Bivalvia > Mytilida > Mytilidae > Mytilus > Mytilus galloprovincialis. The sequence goes on along the minus strand of NC_134848.1, from coordinate 47,847,679 downwards.
ACCCAATACTCATATAAATTTGGTCATATCGAGCAAAGGCTCACCTATGATATTACTATATCATAAGTGAGTCCCGCGAGATTTGACTCAGAGCAAAGCGGGACTTGCACATGCTCTGCATGATGTCGATACAAAGGTGGACTTGCACATGCTCTGTGCATGCTGTCGATACAAAGGTGGACTTGCACACACTCTGTGCATGATGTCGATACAAAGGTGGGTTTGCACATGCTCTGTGCATAATGGTGGTGCCGTACAGATGGAATGAACGTGTGACGTCGGTACAAAACTTAAAAAAAAACAAATAACAACACGAAAGTACATGTATCTCGATATGGCTAAGTTCAAACCCAATTTTCACCCAATACTCATATAAATTTGGTCATATCGAGCAAGGGCTCACCTATGATATTACTAAAACTACACTGTGATACTATTCTCGATATATCTATACTTTGCGCAGACTCAGATGAACACAATAATGGTTGTTACAATATACCTCCCAATACATTACGTCATAAGGAAAAAACGCGAAAGGTTGCACTTTGTAAATACAGCTGTTTCCCAAACCACGACTCTTTTGGGGAGATATAGAATATTTATAGATAATTAATTTTGTTTACATACTGGTTCCCAGTTATGATCTCTAGGTTTCATCTAATAGAGACATAACTCGTGAATGTTTCCGGTAAATATTCATATACATATTGTTTATATTGAAATATGTTGTAATTTTACAGTTAAGGTAGGTATAGTTAAAAAAAATTAGAACTTTTAGAAGTTCGGGGCATATAAACGTTAAAAATATGCCGCACAGCCCTATATTTTGACCTTTGAAACAAATTGTAGTGCATATGAATTTTCCATTCTAGGATATCATTTTTTTCAAAACTTCATCGTAAAAGTGTTACAGTTTTACCCGTAAGAGGAGTTCCTATGGGAAATTGTCAATATTTACAGAAATGCAACCTATAGCAGAAACTTTTCCGTTTCGTGAACCATCTATATTAGGGAGATTTGATTAAAATTGAATTTGTGGTAGGTGTTCGTTTATTTTCTAATTTATTGCATTATTCGCTGATTTCAACAAATCCAATTGGCGGCTCCTTCTTTACGAAAAATAAACTGGATTTGACGATGGAGAATAAGACAAAAAATGTATAAACAATTGAATGTGTTGGGGTTTAAATTCAAAAGAAGTAAACACATTTGTTCTAGCGGTTATTTAATAAATAATTGATGCAAGCGTTAAATTTGTTGGAAAATGTTTATTGAACAGAGGTTACAAATAAACACATACACACACGACAAACCTACCCTCGCTTCAGTTTTGAAGTTGCCGTATATGTCCTTTTAAAATCGAAATAACCTCTTGATACAAATTATTATCACAATATTTCAACAAGTAAACAAAATTCAAATGATATCTTGATGATAACTTCACTATCTGGAACGACAGCAAAGAGGAATTCGATTGCTTCTATATCAATGATGGAAACACAGCACGAAACAACTATCATGTCGATCACCCTGACTTCATCCTTTCAAATCTCATACGATTACTCAGTTTTTGTTAGTTTCCTTTATTTGCCTCATTCTACTCGCCTTATGAGATTTTAACATTGCCACAACTTGTGTTTTCTTCAACTTTTCATTATTTATTAGAAGCGTCTGAACTACCGTGTAATCAATTAAATAACTACGTGTATTTGGATGAAAACGTTATGTGTTCCTTGTGTAATAAAAACTGCAACAAAGTTTTTAACAGTAAAGCTTAATAGCTTTAAAACAAAAAAACCTTCATCACAGCCATAATCAGAGTTATTAAAATTAAAAATTTGCTTGCAAAACTTTAGCATCCAATTTCACGTGAAAGATAAAGCAATAAATAATGGCAACAGTAGTATATAAAAGTTCAAAATCGATTTAGAGAAAGCAAATCCGGTTTGCAAACTAAAACCCACGGAAACACACCAAATATAAGAGGATGACAACGGAGCAACAGATATGCTTGAGAACATTGCTTATTATTTTATTATAACTGTAACTATTGGCGTAACTATAAAACGTCTTCCTTAATTGTTGGAGTACCTAAATAAAATATATGTAAAAAAAAAGAGCTTTAAGCATATGATTTTAGCTTTTGCAAAACTATTTGATATTACCTAGATAGTTGTCTTGAATACATTTTTAATGATGGAAATCAAGTCCGATGCAATCTAATCCACAAAACATTAGAAAAGGACTGTAGCAATTACGTGATCGATTTTTGAAACCGTTGTCACAAGTTGTATTGCAAGACTACCCTCTGCCAACTTTCCCACTGTCCATGAATTGTAATTATATGAGGTAATCCTGATTTGTTTTCTCTCAACACTACTGTTGACCTCATTTATATCGTATCGTAATCATGTAAGATGATTATATTCTATGAATTGTAAACCCAATTTAAATGAAATTAACTATGTATCAAATGATGAAACTCTTCAATTGATAACCTTTTTATTTCAGTTATACAATTCTTATATGTTTGGGTAATTCAAATCTCACTATGTGTTAGTTAACACGTTGTATATTTAGTTGTTGTACTTCAGATAATGGAATTTGGTAGTTACGATGTCATACAATCCCTTTCCATACAGTTATCACATATGTGAACATATAACTGGATAAGTATTTGAGATGTAAATCATACGATAAGGCAAAATATATATTAGAAATTACTTTCAAAATAAATTTACCATGACTATAACGTCCTCCATCGGATAGTCTTGAAGTATCCCATGTGCCAGTTCTATCCTGTATTCCAAATTACATGTTGCACTGCAGGTATTCCAGGAAGACAATTCCCCCAAGCTGACATGGACTTAGATAAAGAAAAAGAAAGATATTATTATAATACATTTTAAAAACATATTTGTGAAGAATCTTTAACAAATATTACATAAGGAGCATTTACTCCAATATCCATCGACTAAAATTTTTAAACATCGATAAAATAAACAACTTTTATATATTTCAAATGTTAACTTGTATGTCTTTATTGTTTCAAATGAATTTAAAAATATGAATTATACATTGTGTATTAATCTTTATTATCAACTTATAATTAGTACAATGTGTTCTATTTCATCTCGTTTATTTCTGTCATAGGGTTTAATATCATAGATATAGTAATATGCATCTAACTCTCGCAATTACATTTCGACCCAATTACACAACTGTAAAATAAAATAATACTATAGAGAACATGAGCTAGCGTAGACTATAAATAAATGATGCAGTAAACCAGCAACATTAACTACACAAATGTCCCAGGAGTTTATCAATCATTAATCTTATATATTTATTTACTTTCACTTGGTACCAGAACGTAGAAACTAAAAATATGTATGGTGTATTCATTCTATGAAGCTGTGATTTTCATTGATATCTCATTCCTTTATTCTGTTAGGAAGAACACATTGCATTACTTTAGTAACGAAAACTTACTGTAGATATCTTAAAACTTTTGTAGCTTACCTTTGAATTAGGGATTGGTTTAGCCAAATTTGGCACAACGTTATGGAATTTTGGCCTCTCAATGCTTTTCAACTTTATACTTGTTTGGCTTTCTAACTATTTAATCAGAGCGTCACTGATGAGTATTTTGTAGGAAAAACGCCTGCCTGGTACCTTTGATATCTATTTGAAGTTCACAAACATGTTTAACCAAACAGATTATGTATTTGATTGTGGTACAGCGTATGTTTTTGGGTCATTTTTGTCATTTAATTTTTTTTTATTTTTTTAGTAGGCCGTTTTTATTTTGAGTTGCTTCACATTTGTCATGTCGGGGCTTTTATTACAATTATACGGTGTGAGTTTGTTTAACATATCTGAAGGCTCTACGGTTGACTTTATTTGCATTCCTTCACTTCCATTGAAATTTTGAGGAACAGTTATCTCATTTACAGTCATAACATATCTCCGTATTTGTATGTTGATTATCAAAACACTAACTGTCTTGAACGCCAAACACCGTCTAAACTCTGATATCATACAGAAGACAAAAACTGGTCACGGAATTTTAGCTTCAGATGGATAATGCATGATATGTGCGTGCTAGAGTTTTTGAAGGAAAAGAATGTCAACACTGAAAGTGACACACTGGTAAATAATTTTATTTACTGATTGATCCACAAAAATCGATGATTAACACATGATTTAAATCTATTATATGACATTGAACAGACCTAGAATATTCTAATGAAACGAGTTTGCTTTCTATTTCTATCTATATTTATGTTTATATCGCTTATTTGACCAGCGGGGTATTCGAAGATCAACTCGATAGTTGATTGTATAAAGGCTAAAATACAGTCAAAACAGAGCTACATATTATCGAGAACATGCCGTATAAATATTCATTTTATACTTTTTAATGATTTGGATAACTGAGAATCTGAGTTAAATTGGTGAACATGAATTTGAACTAGTGCACCTTTAGTAATTCTCACATCATGCATTGTCCGATCAGCCTTGATATTAATGGTACTGAAAATTGCCAACAATACTGTTTAATAATATTTGCTAACCAAAGTTTGAGAGAGAGAGAGAGAGAGAGAGAGAGAGAGAGAGAGAGAGAGAGTTCATAGAACTAAGTATTGTATCATCAATATTTCCATTTGCTGTGATACCGACATTCACTTTTGTTTTGTTAGCAGTACAGTGTATGTGTTCATCAATTACTTTCACACAATATTTCATTTTCCTTTATGGGTTTATTGACACCTTTTGTTTTTAAAACATCTGGTATTAAAAATATAACTAGTAGTTTAATGATATTTGCATAATTCATTGCATTTTGAAATATATAAAATCTCTCACTAAACAAAACCACTACTTTCTTATAGTTTGTAAATTTATAAATGTACACGCGATGCAACTATGATAGAAAAATGTATGTTTTTTTCCGGGAAGTGACCTTCACTTCTCATCCTGAAACAATATTTTTATTTTATGTAAACTTGTCAATAACACCGTGCCTGTGTTTATTGTGATCAAATAACCGTCATTAGGGTATGATCTTAATATTAATTTTATCTTTATATTAATTTGATCAATGACGGATACGAATTAAAAGGTAATGTATTAACTATTTTTTTTTATAAAGAAGACGGGTGTGATTTTAAGGTTCTAATACAATTCTCGATGTATAGTATAGCTTTTGATTTTGAACTTTATTAGATACCTACATCAAGTTGAATTTTCCTTGAAGTTCGTTATTTCTGTTACATTATTTTTGATGGCGAAGTGTTATTTTCAACTCTTATTCATTGAGTCAATATCTTCCTTATAGGCAGCAACACATTGATATATCATCCCTCTTTTTGAAGTCATGCTTTGTGATTCGAGAAAAACCGCTTTGGTGACTTGTGTCTTTATTGTAGGGATTTATTTCACTTGATGGAATTTGAGAAGAAATATTTTTCTTCAACAAGAACTGGATTTTATTATTTCATAACATAAACTATTCAAAGATACATGGGTTATAATTATAACGCTCACACGCGTAACGTTTGTAAAGACTTACCAGTGACGCTTAAAGAAATTAACAAATATTCTTAAAAATGTTACAGTAGCAACAGGCATATTTTTCTGGTGAATGCAATAAGATTGATATTATAACTTATCATTTTAGGATTACAACTTATAGGGAGATATATATATATAACAATATTATGTGGAATTTTTTCATGATAGTTACTGTGTTAAAATGTATATCGTTCGGAGAAGGACAGTCTGAAGGTGAGTTATCATTTCTTGTACTATGTCTATATAAGATGCATGCATAATCTGCCTACTCTATTTCATAATTCTCTACATGAACCGAAGAAAAGATTGCTTCTGCCTTAAACCTACCAAATATAGAATATTAAAAAGTAGACCTATAACTGGTAACAACACCCGATAACTATCAAATGAATTGAATGTTTAAATACATTATAGATTGCATTTTAATTTGGAAATTGACGACCTCTCATAGGTCATTATTTGATGCCGTGAAGATTTTGACATTGGTACTAACATGTAGCACAAAACCAATAACAAAACAAAACAAAAAATCACACAAATAATCGATTTAGGAGTGTTCACAGCTGGTCAAAAGTCTAAATAAACCATGCTATCAGTACTAAAATTTCAATCGCTGAAAACAAATTTTCAATCGCTAAATATAAAATTTCAATCGCTTAATATGAAATTTCAATCCGCTAAATATAAAATTGCAATCGCTAAATGTAAAATTTCAATCGCTAAATATAAAATTTCAATTGCACAAGTCTAAATCTTAAGGCGGCTTCTTGTGTACAGAAGTTATACAAATAATTCAACTTGATATGTGTGCTCATTACTGTCAATGTCATACGTACTGTCTACAACTCTTATTTAGAAGATAGGTTGTAAAAAGCTATTATAATTCTACTTTCGTATCAAAAAGGCAACAATATTGCAATAAAATTATATTTGTTCACGTCTTCTAATGACTTAAAACCTTTTTCACTAAACTTTTAAAATGATTTTAAATGCAGTAAATCCCCTTCCCTTTCATGAATATGACCTACCGAATAAGACTATTTGCCGGATTTGTTATAACATAAGCAACACCACGGGTGCCACATGTGGAGCAGGATCTGCTTACCCTTCCGCAGCACCTGAGATCACCCCTAGTTTTTGGTGGGGTTCGTGTTGCTTATTCATTAGTTTTCTATGCTGTGTCATGTGTTCTATTGTTTGTCTGTTCGTCTTCTCTCATTTGTAGCATGGCGTTGTCAGTTTATTTTCAATTTATTAGTTTGACTGTCCCTCTTGTATCGTTCGTCCCTTTTTTCTAATGGTATGTACATTAATTTTTTTCAAAGGAATGGATGAAAGTTTAAACCCTATTTCCATGGACTTTCACGTTTTTGTGTTCTATTAGTACAAGGGTTTCTATCTTTGTAAAATTACCATTAGGTTATAATGAGTTCATCCGTGTTACATGGTCATTTTTATAAATTTTCTGTTTACAAAACTTTGAATTTTTCGAAAAACTAAGGATTTTCTTACCCCAGGAGTAGATTACCTTAGCCGTATTTGGCACAACTTTTTGGAATTTTGGGTCCTCAATGCTCTTCAACTTTGTATTTAATTGGCTTTTTTAACTATTTTGATCTGAGCGTCACTGATGAGTCTTATGTAGACGAAACGCGCGTCTGGCGTATAAAATTATAATCCTGGTACTTTTGATAACTATTTACGACTGTTATTTAAAGTAGACAAAGCCTTACACAGTATTGCTTTTATACGTTTTAAGTATTGTTTGAAATGAAATGTCTCCGATAAGAAATCAATTGACGATTTTGACATTGGTTATTGATTTGCTTGTCATTTTCCATCATTTACAGCTTTTTGAAGATAGTAACAAGAAGTGCTTAGTTTGCTATACATTGATACTCAAGGAATAGGCTACCTATCTTTTAGGAAATTTCAATATATATACATATATAAATCCCATGAACTATATGGAAATAACATAAACACACCATTTAGATAAGTATTTATGAAATATTAAGCTGTAAAAAGTAAAATAACAAAAATACTCCAAAGAAAATTCAAAACGGAAAGTCCTTTATCAAACGGAAAATTAATTGATACAGTGGTTACAATTACAAGTTGACCCTTAATGCATTTGTCTATTTATCTATATCCCTCTTTTGTCATATAACTGTTTTCGTGAATAATATCTTTTTATACTTATAATTTTTGAATGAGTAGGTTATGGATACTGCTATAAGTAAGTCCAGACAAATTGAACGAAATTTGTGAGTAATATTTTCATTATGAAATTTTAGTCAACCATTTTTTAAAGTAAGTGTATAAACATAACTCGTTTTCTGAACACGATATGCAACACCGATAACCTATGCTGTAATTGCCACAACAGATGGACATTTGTATTTTGTTCACTGATCTTCAACTTGTTATTTGATTTGTTCTATAAACTGTTTTGATTTCAGCGACGGGGCGTATTCTACATGTATGCAAACAAATCATCGTGTGTCTTACTAACAAATTATAAGCAAGGTATATTACATGCATTATTGAACTACATGTGCTCATATTACGAACTATGGAATTGAAACACACACACACACACATCATTCATTAGAGATTTACTTCTTGTGTCATTTTAGTTTGACGCTTATCCCAAGTCTTTATTTATGGACATAGATGACAGATTGTTTTTTTTTAAAAAGGCTTATATACAAGATACATTAAAAAGCTGTTTTCATAACAAACAATTATTAATTTTTAACGTGAATGTTTATGTGATTGTCGTTCTTACAGGGGATCTGCGACTAGTTAATGTAGTTGGTGAAACTAATACCGAAGAAGGACGTCTTGAGATTTATCACAACTCTACATGGGGCACAGTATGCAATGATCTTTTCGGAACCTCTGATGCAATTGTGGCTTGTCGACAACTTGGATACAGGTATAGTTAGCTAAGTCAGGACAGGGTTGGACAAACGTCTTTTAAAGTTGATAGTCTTTTAAAAGTACTCTTAAATCAAATAGTATATCACGTGCGTTGAACAACATTGATTAGCGTTAATTAACTCACTATTTAATTTAATTGAACGAATGAGTGCTATTAAGTCCTTCAATTATAATAAATTCAGAATGGATGCTATGCACGTGCTTTGTTGATTGTACATAAAAATTACCGAACAAATACCGAGACATTTGTCGGACTGATAGCTTCATTAATATGACGAAATACACTGAATCGAACCTTTCTGGCCTTAACCAAAGTAATTTTACTCTTATTTTAATTGTTTGACACTTGAACGTCGTTTCAACACTATTTAACGTAGTCGAAGCCTGTGGCCACCTCATAAAATAAACTTTTTTTGAACTTATTTTTATTTCTAATAAATGTTATTTTTATAATGATTTGGGGTACATGTGGTATTGGAATTACCTTGCGCATGTATATTCCACGTCCAAACAAATACATACATGTACCGTAGCCAATAGATGACAAAACAGTTTTGCAATGTCACTGTGCATATCGTAATTTTTATTTCCCTGACATATATTCTGTAGACAATTATGTGATCCTCTTCTTGCAATTCAATATAAAAAAGAAGATAAAGTACGATTGCCCATGACACAACTCTTCACAAGAGACCAAATTACAAAAAAATTCAGAACTACTTAAGAATTAATGTCACCGTACGGCCTTCAACAATGAGCCAAATCCCGTACCGTATAGTCAGCTATAAAAGACCCGAAATGAGAAATGTAAAACAATTCAAACGAGAAAACTAACGGCCTAATTTATGAAAACAAATGAAAAACATAAAAAAAAAGAGTTCATTTCAATTTTAAATATAATATACGAACATGTTATTTTGTATAATAAGCCCGGTCTTTGCAAAGTCCAAATAATTATGACGTCTTCCCTATCACAAATGTGACCTACCGAATTCGAGTATTTACCGGATTTGTAATAACATAAGCAACACTACGGGTGTCACATGAAGAGCAGGATCTGCTAACCCTGCCCGAGCACCTGCGATCACCCCCAGGTTTTGGTGGGGTTCGTGTGGCTTATTATTTAGATTTCTATGTTGTATCTTCTGTACTATTATTTGTCTGTTTGACTTTTTATTTTAAGCCATGGCGTTGTCAGTTTGTTTTCGATCTATGAGTTTGACTGTCCCTCTGGTATCTTTCGTCTCTATTTTTTAATTAGAAAGACTATTTTAATTTTCAAGATAAGCAAGAGTAAAGCGAACATATTAAGTCAGCCTTTCAAGACGTCATAATTCTATGCAAACAGCAAACAAAAAAGTGCCGTGTTAAGTTAGGCCCGCAGCTCTTCTAATACCTATATGCCTTCAGATACACGTATTTTGTTTTACAATGCAGAATTGTAAAAAAATACCAAGTTAATATTCTAAATAATAACTACGGATGGGGAAAATAAATAACAGAACTGTGAACTATCAAATACCTCGTAGTTCGTAGGACATGGGACTAAACTACGTGATCAATTGAATTAATTACAACGTGGTTTAATTTAGCCATTCTAGTTTTAAACATAAATATGGTTATCAAAGGTACCAGGCTTATAATTTAATACATCACATACGCGTTTCGTCTACATAACACTCATCAGGGACGCGCAGATAAAAAAGTTAGAAAACCAAACAAGTACAAAGTTGAAGAGCATTGACGAGCATTTAAATTTTCAAATATTAAACTATATAAGCAACATTTCTTTGCCGATGTTTACAAACTCATATTTGTTAGAAACAATGTTAAAAAAAAACAATGTTTGCAACGAAAATGTCCATTTGGTCCTTGATGTATATATTATGTTGCTGGCATTATAATGTTAGTAAGGCAACCGTATGAATTGAATTATGTTATCCTAATTGAACAACATACTATCAACTGCTACATGATTGTACAATAGGTAAGCATACCATCGGACCACTTCTTGCAACTTGATTCAATGAATACTTTGATTTAAGATGTTTATTGTGAAGATTGTTATTTAAGAAAAAGCAGGCACATTATAGTTTAAATATATTTATTTATAGTGGATTGGGAACCAAGTTAGTGCAACTTATTTTAATCCTTTTCCACTTTGCGGGTGCGAGTGCTACCTCGTACTGGCACTAGCCTGCTCTTTTTTTAAATCTACAAGGGTGTCTTTTACGTGCAAGATATATGACTCTCTCTTAAGACGGGTCAGCCATTTATCATCTCCTTCCGACGGAATAACATCGTTTCTGAAGACCATACTCGCAAATGTTGTCATAGAAGAGCCGAAAAAGTAGTCCCTGAAATTTTCTTCAATGACCAAGGATCGAACCAGGAACCTTTATGTTAGTAGTCCGATGCACTAACTACTACACCACGGCTTTCCCTCTGAACGAGGCGCATTAATTAATGACTTTACAAAAAATAGCTAAATATATATACTAGTATAGTGAAGTTTGTAAGGGTCTTGTTGTCAGTTTCTCTTTGACTCACCAATTATGTTGCAGTTGCTAGTATATTCCGCCTATCTTTTCCACAAATACCAGGGAAAATATATTCCTATTTCAATTTTCTCTCTTGTGTGTATTTTTACATTTCCTCTATGGAGATTTTTGTAATGCTTTGTCATGCCTTCAATAATAAGGTTTTGTTGTAATTTAGCACATATGCTCTATTTTCAAACGCATTTATTTATGCTTGCTACATGTGCTATGTAGGGCATCCCACATACGCTTTTACACGGCAGGAGGAGGCAGAAATCAAATATGGTTGGACGATTTGAAATGCAGTGGTTTAGAAAAAAGACTAGATGAATGTGATCATGGAGAATGGGGGAAAGATAATTGTGCCCATATTGAAGATATTGGAATAAACTGTACAGGTAATGTTGGTGATAAATATAACAATTGTTTAATGATATTGCTCATGAAAGCATTTCTGAATAATGAAAATATACATATAATGAACCAATGTTCGAACGTGAACCTACCAAAAATTTACGAACAAAAAATAATTAAAAATGCAAACATACAAAAAAGAAACTTATCGAAGATCCGAGACTTGTAATTTTATACACCAGGTTTTCCTCTGACTAATTAACAAATTCATTTCACAAAGCTACAATGTAAACCTCTGCCAAACACAAAATTGTGCTCTTCCTTATATTGTTTTGCTGATAGTTGACGGACACTGGAGTTCCTGGACACCCTGGACAATATGCAGTTTAAGTTGTGATTCAGGATATCAATCAAGACACCGTCACTGCAACAATCCACCACCATCGGTGAATAGATCATACTGTTCTGGGAAGCCTTTTGAAATACTTAACTGCAGCATTACAAAGTGTCCAGGTTGGTTTTATTAAAATTATTTCCAAAAAACGTTTTTGACGGATATTGAATATTAAGACATTAAGTATTTATCAAATAACATTAAAAAAATGTATAGTTTACTATACAAACGCATAGTTGGTAGATTTCGAAAAAGAGAAGACTAATGCCGCTATAAGGCAGCACTAGCACCAGCAAAGTGGAAAGGGATGAATATAAGTTGCAATCACTTGTTTCTCAATCCACTATAAATAAATATGTTTAAAACAAAACATATTTGGTGGATTTTTGTTGTTTTGGGGATTTTAAACACTGCTGACATACATATTTAATATGATGTTTTATCTAAGATAACTGTTGTCGAAAACAATTAATTTTATCGTTGAAAGTAGAGCGTAAGCATTGCTCATTTCCTAGTTTCTTCTTATATTTGTAGCAAAATAGATAATCACCAATTGTTTTGCTGGCATGTAAACAACAATCTGTGGAACGAAATAACTAGAATTGAGAGTACTATATAGCGGAACGTTTACATTCGGACAAATCAATATCGAAAATTTCAAAGTAGTTTTTGTTGATATGTAACGGCACGGTTGAATGACATGTGTTATCATTATCCCGGACCGCATGGTCACAGATTGTGAACACATGAACTCTAAACTCATTCTTATATGCGTATTGGAATGATTGATAGTAAAGGTTTCAATACTTCACAATTGTTAATGCATTTGCCAAATTCAAAATATTATCGTTTATATATAAATAGTTGATATATTATAGTCAGTCTCAGTGAGGATTAAGTTATTAATGTATATAAATCATGTATTATTAAATGTGATGATTAAAAAAAAACATATTTACTGTATCCAATGGCATTTCATTTATGCTACCACATGAATTTTAGGTAATGAAAGACAGAGAACGGAAGATTCATCCAAATCATTCTCCGTTGACGCACTCGTGGGGGTTGCTGTTGGCTGTATTTGTATAACTGCTGTTATTATTTTTATAACTCTCTTTGTTTTCCGTAGATTCATATCTGTACAACTAGGTAAGTTTATTTGAAATGAAATAAAGTTAACACAACTTGAACAGATTGATGAGAGCAAAATATGTTTATTTTAATGCTTTCAAGTTTTTCTCTGAAATGAGGAAAAAGGTGTCAGAGCCAAAAAGTATCTGTCTTTGTATAGTCGTAATCAATTAAGTACATCATGTATTATTAATATTTTCAAATCAAGCCTTGTATGTCGGTTACTATACGGATATTCTACTATGAATAATTTCAAAATATGTAACTTGGTTTTCTAAAGGTACTGTAGATGCATCAATATTGTATTGATGTTGAAAATTTAGTTATATATTTTAAAAGCTTTAAATAAAGGGAAAATATTACGAAATCCGGGGAGTCGACCGGGTTCAGGTAACTCTCTGTAAATTCACCATCTAACCGGAGAATTATAACTTGTTTAAGATATCAGAAATAAAACGAAAGGTCATGCAATTAATGTTACCATACTTTTATATTGTATTTCCATAATCGGAATATCTTAATAAAGTGCGAGGTTATGGCATGCAATAAAACCAGGTTCAACCCACCATTTTTTCCTTTAAAAATGCCCTGGACCAAGTCAGGCATATGGCCATTGTTATATTATAGTTCGTTTCTGTGTGTATTACATTATAACGTTGTGTCGTTTGTTTTCTTTTAATTTTGAGTGCAAATTCACATTGCGATAAGACGTGTCACGGTACTTGTCTATCCCAAATTCATGTATTTGGTTTTGATGTTATATATATATGTTATATTGGTTATTCTCGTGGGATTTTGTCTATGTGTGTTACATTTTAGTGTTATGTCGTTGTTCTCCTCTTATATTTAATGCGTTTCCCTCGGTTTTAGTTTGCTACCCCGATTTTGTTTTTTGTCCATTGATTTATGAGTTTTGAACAGCGGTATACTACTGTTGCCTTTATTTGTGTGAGTTATATCTACTCACATATATTTGAGTTTTTTTAAAGTGGTAATAACATAATTATGCATTTTTTTCGACAGAAAATAATCAGAAAATTTGCAGGTGAGTGTTTCCTTTTTGTTTCTGTTCATACAGATTTAATCTTGGTACAAACATTTCTTGCTACAAATTTTTCTATGTTTTATGCCTAATTCGTAAATTAAGTACCTGTATACAAAAAAAGAGACGTGATTTTATTCATTAGGAAACACCTATCCGTAAAGACCAATGGTAGATGAGTTGAACTTTTAAAGATTGGGATACGGTTTACAAATTAGCATTACGTTTGTGAAAGTCACAACAGACCCATCAACAATCTGTCAGAGTATTTGAAATTTGAAATGTGCAAGTGTTCTTATAATTAATAAATCGTAAATCTTAATTATCAGAATGTGTACCTCATTTTAATAATATGTTATACTATTTACATGACACAAACTAAAAAAGTAATTGTTGTGATCAGCCTAACAAAAGGTCATCAGTCGGTATAAGTCATGAGTTATTTCTTTACAATGAAAACTGATATTACAATTGTGTCCAACCTTTTCTGGGAATCTTTCAAGAGTTTTGAACATGTTAACAAAATCATTTATAGTTTACAAAATTTAAAATTTTTGAAAAACTAAGGCTTTTCTACTTCAGGCATAGATTACCTTAGCTGTATTTGGCATAACTTTTATGATTTTTGGTCTTTAATGCTCTTCAACTTCGTACTTTATTTGGCCTTTTTACCTTTTTTGGATTCGAGCGTCACTGATGAGTCTTTTGTAGACGAAACGCGCGTCTGGCGTATATACAAAATTTAGTCCTGGTATCTATGATGAGTTTAATTATACTGATATCATTATATACCTGGGAACTAGTTAGTAAACAAATATATTTCATATAAGTTCATTTATATATTTTGGAGTTTATTGTGACGTCCATTTTCGGTGAACTGGTACACATTTTTATTTAGGGGTCAGCTGAGGACCACCTGTAGGTGCGAGATTTTCTATCTGCTTTGAAGACTGGTGGCCTGCGGCATTTGTTTGCTCTTTGGTCGGGTTGTTGTCTCTTTGACATATTCCATATTTCCACTGTCAATTTTATTATTTGTACATATCTGGTATTTCATAAATGAGGTGTGGTTTGGGAAGTAAATATTTTTACAAATTCTAACCACTATGTCATTTATTCGTTTGTATTTTGGGACATTGATTTTGACATTTTATAAGAAACATTACCATTTGAATTTCGTTTAAGTTCGGTTTTTTTGTTTTTTATTCTTTTTATCTGTGTATAAGAGAAAAACTCAACCTTTTGTGTTTTGAAATAAGTGGAAGTTAGAACACCATGGTAAGTGATTTCATTTAGACAAATAGATTTTTTAACAGATTCATATCGAAATAATAATTATAAATGAAAAAAACACATCAAACGAATGGACAACAACTGACAACTGTCACATTCCTGACATGGTACAGGCATGTTCAAATGTAGAAAATGGTGAATGCATTAGCATTTTTTTTTTACCTGAATGACTGTTGTGAGTTTAAACTATTCTATATCAATAACTTGCAAACGAAAATCAGATGATAAGGCGAGTTATAGTTTATTTACAAGACAACGACCCTGCGTTTGCCGTTCATATGACCTGTTAAGTTGTCAATAGTTTTCATGATTGTAAGTTTGAAATTTCTGCTGGCGCTCTGAATAATCAAATGTAAGATCATGCAACTAAATGTATCTCCCGTATACAATCCGTAAGTTATGTGTACAAGAAATACTGAAATACAAACCGCCGTTTCTTGTAATAAATATTGACGTATTTATAACACTACTTTAAGATGCAGTCATTCCAAAAAATTAAACTGCCACTCAATTTAGAAGACATCATGTTAAAACAAATCAAAAGTTCAATCAACTAATAATATAATAATAAATAATATACAATCGCACAAAAAGCACTTGTTCAATAAAATAATACTTATTCAATAAACACAACGACGCAATTAGAAATACAATGCTTGGTTCCTACTGGAAGTGTTAGCTCTTTGAAAACTTTACTCTAATACATACACATCTTACAAATTCATTTTAGAATGTAGGATTTAAGGCATGCAAAACATTACAACAAAATCGCCCTTTATGAATTGCAAATGACTGATATCTTATCATTATTGTTCTAGTAACAGCCAGGATCCTGGAACATTGGGTGACACTATCCGACCATCCACTTATGAATGCATTGAAAAATCTAACGTCACATCGCCTGGTGCTTATGATACTTGTGATAACAAGGAAAGTGGCTATACTACAGTTCAAAGACAATATTCAGTCAATTTACCAAAATATGAGAATGAAAGTTGTGACATGTTTTTTATACTTTCGTTCTGCGCATGACAGTAATTAACTGTTTTGTTTATTTTTGTATCAGAAATATGGTTGCTTATCTCAAAGGATGAAGACAACACACATAGAAAACAATAATCAATGTTTACTAATACACCACGTAGTCCGTCACGCATATTATTGTCCACCATTAATAAAATATGAATTTCCAAATTTGATTCCGCCAGTTGTTTGTTTTAATCAGTATAATATCTTACATTTATATTACCTTCCACAAGAGTTGCAAGGATGAAAGACATAAAACAATGAAAAATAAGCGATCGTTTTTGTATACGATTTTATTTTAAAGATTCTTAATTTTTTTTTATAAATAATAAATTTCATTGAAATATTGGTCAGGATTATACAGTGTAAACACAATAAAAAGTGGGACAAAAGTGGATATTTGGACAGGATATTTCTTCCGCAAAATTAAAAATATCATCTCGAGTAAACGCGGCTGATATTTGAAAAAAAATTGACAAAAATCATGACGACGACTATAGAGGAAAAATTTTGACAAACATGATAATAACGTATATTTAAAACCATATCCTTCTGTCGAAGCAACCAGTTCCTTACCAAACCATGCATTCCGGCAATTAGTCTATAATATAACAATATTTATATCAACTGTTTTAACATTTCCATGCAACCGTAGCCAGTGTCATATTTGAAAGTCAATACTATAAAAAAAAGATTGATTGTTGGTTGATTAAGTTTTAGTGTAAAAGAATAGTAATGTTGAAAAGTTATTTGATAAAAAGGGACACAAAAAATGTGAAATCCATCTGATGTCAACTTGAGTAAAGTGATTACTGTTTATAATAGTTTATAGATACAAGACAATCATTGATTTTTCATTATTGACCTTCGTTTATAAGAAATGCGTATAGCCGAATGTTCGAAGCCAATGATGTCAAAGAATAAATATCGGTAGATGATCAAAAAGGTACAAAAAATTCATACAAAATCCATCTAACGTCAATTTTGCATAATGGAGTAAACAAAGGTTGTGACAACATGGAATGGCCAGTATTTACATTTGATTACAATTTAATTTTGGATGTAACGACGTGTCTTCTGATTGGCTGACGTCGTTCTGTGTATCATCTATAAGACATAATTTTGTCATGTGACCGTGACTTCATCAACGTTTTTTCATGATTTACCCGCGATTAAAATGGAATTAAGAATTAAATTATAAGAAATTACTGTAATATTTGTTCTGCCTATTCGCGTGTTATTCAGTGTGCACCACATTTTTAATGTTATTTCTTCATAGTCAGAAACAATATTACATTCACTTCTGAAAGATCTTAATGTGTGTGTCAAATCTGTACTTGAAATAAGTACACAGAAGAACTTAAGGTCGATAAAATAAATCTTAAAAATGGCAAAATGTATTAACTTTTAAAAAAATATGCTAGCAGATGTTATTCTATCTTTGTGATATTTTCAGGTGTGATTATCTTAATTTTTGGGGGTGTCACAAAAACAGATATAGCAGACATTGGGAAAAAGTAATGACATTACTGAATTCTGACAAACGGCAAAATATCAACCACATGTTGATATATACTATAAAAGAAATGTGTAAAAGATGTATCATCTGGTAAACAACTATTAAAAATTCTGTGTGTTTACAACGATATGTAAAATGACAATTGCGGTGCCAAAATAGTTTAACATACTGTAAACAAATACACAAAAAGGGGGGAATAAGAGTTGAAAGATATCAAAGGGACACTCAACCTCATGAGTTGGAAATAAACTGACGATGTAATAGTACAAAAGAAAATTACCAAAATGACAAGCAACAACATAAAAAAAAAATACAAAGAAAATTAAATACTGTAGAAAACAAACCTCAGCGAAACTGAGGAAATTTCAAAGGTGCTCTGGAAGTACAAGAAGATCTTGCTTTGGAAGTACAAGTGGATCTTGATCCGGAAGTACAAGAAATTCTTGCTCCGGAAGTACAAGAAGATCTTGCTCCGGCTGTACATTTATGTTAGAAAATAAATAGAGAGATATGTGTCACAAGAATGATTATCATATTATGTGATATCTTTTCATGATGGTGTTGTCTTTTATTAGAAGATGTATGAATGTATGAATGGCAAAAATATATGACGAGCCAGGACGTTTAATTTTTCTGTTAAAAAGCATTTTTACAGAAAGTCAGTTCATATTCGTATTGTATTTTTTTTTTCATTGATGATTGTATAAGATGAAATATTCAATCGGCCACTTTCGTTATTGTTAATTGTATTACATTTTACAAGATTCAACAACTTTATAGATAATGTATTTGATATAACCTTAAATCGGCCATTTGTTTTAGATAATTTTATTAGATGTTACCTTATATCTTTATTGATAATTATATCACACTATACAAGATTCAACCACTTTTTAAAGACAACTGTATAGGATGATTACATGTAATGAAAATGATATTTGTTTTTTCATTGAAAAGATAGTAGAAACATGTCTTTAACTATACTATATTACTAAAAATTTATGTTTTTAGTGAAAATACAATTATAAAAAAGTGGTCAATTTTACTGTAAAACGAGTAAATTTGTCAATAAAGCAGTGGCATGTTTGCTGTTACGTCTCATACAATTGTCTATGAAATATGTTCAATTAAATGTTACATTTCATACATGTATAAAACAGGGCCAAATTTACGGAACAAATTGTGCGAAATTTCCAATAAAGCTGCAGTTGGTTAAAAATTACATTGTCTACAACTATCTATAAAAGTTGGTGTAATTCATTGTAACATTTAGTAAAATAATAAATAGAAAAAGTTATGCAAACATAAACAATATTATTTGAGATGACTTTAACGTACATTCTTCAATTTTTCATTAAAAATTCGGTTGCACCACGGCATTTATGAAAAAAAAAGATTTTTTACAAATTACTGAAACATTTTGCGTATATTACGGCTATTCTACACGATATTAATTTCAAAATAAATATAGAATGTGATCTCCAACGCGTAAGCT
Source organism: Mytilus galloprovincialis (assembly GCF_965363235.1). NCBI lineage: Eukaryota > Metazoa > Mollusca > Bivalvia > Mytilida > Mytilidae > Mytilus > Mytilus galloprovincialis. The sequence goes on along the minus strand of NC_134848.1, from coordinate 47,828,362 downwards.
GAGGATTAAGTACCGGTCTTTGTAAGAATCATGCAGGTTCCTGTTGATGGGCGATTCATGACCCCTCTTCAAATGTCTTTATATTTTGTTTATGAGGAGGCAATGGTATGAAAATAAGTTTCATGTATTAATTTTTTCTTTTGAACCTTGGTTGCCATGGAAACCATCCTTACAAAATTTTGCCTAAATACGTCCATAAGTAGCCTTTGAAAATTGAAATATAAGGGCTTTTAAAGAACCATAGAAATAAAGTTAATCAATACAAACAATAGATATATTTACAGTATTGACAAACAAAACCCCAAACTATATAAAAACGTTAAAATTTTGAATTTATTAAATAGTTTGTTTCCATAGCAACCATTTGAACATGTGTTAAAATTCGAAAGTGAAAAATTTCAAAAAACTCTTAAATTTTAAATCTGTTTATCTCCCAAGACCAACAATACCATGACATGTCATTGACAAATTTTGAAAGACCACATTTTATATATTAATAAAATACAAAGAAAGTCGTGTGGTTTTTTTTCTTTAAAAAATAAATTTTAGTAAAAAATTGTCAATTTTCACCAAAGTTTAGATTACATAACAGATGAGTACAGAAACATTTTGAACTCAAAAAGCTAAAACATTCCAATTATACGTGAATTTCTGACACACATTTGGTTATTATGAATGAGAATATATGATTGATAGAGATATTTTGGTAGAGAAGGATTTTCTCTCTGGGCATGGTGCCCCCTCCCCCCTTTTTTTTCAAAATTAAAAAAAAAATTTAAAATTTAAAAGATGGAATTCAATTGTGAACATTTTTGAGCATTAAAACATGAAATAACTTCAAAGGGAGAGAGCAATAATAGAACCCCCCCTACATCATTTTTGTCGAACCTTCGTCTTTAGTCGAAAAAGAGAGACTAAGCGATCCTACATTCCGTCGTCGGCGGCGTCAACAAATATTCACTCTGTGGTTAAAGTTTTTGAAATTTTAATAACTTTCTTAAACTATACGGGATTTCTACCAAACTTGGACAGAAGGTTGTTTATGATCATAAGACAGTATCAAGAAGAAAATTTTGTAAAAATAAATTTCCACTTTTCCGTATTTTACTTATAAATGGACTTAGTTTTTTTGCCAGAAACAAAACATTCACTCTGTGGTTTAAGTTTTTAAAATTTTTATAATGTTCTTAAACTATCCTGGATTTCTACCAAACTTGGACAAAAGCTTGTTTCTGATCATAAGATATTATTCAGAAGTAAATTTTGTAAACAAAATCCACTTTTTCCGTATTTTACTTATAAATGGACTTAAATTTTCTTCCAGTTAACAATACTTCATTGGCAGGTGTCCTTCTAGTGACGTCAATTTTCATTGCGTTAGGTCTTTGAACTCAGGTGATCCAGACTTGTGTGAAGAAGCCGGCGATTTTCGGAGTGAGACTTTTATCAATTCATTGTCCAACATAGGACCGATCCCAATACCTTGATTATGCTTCCTTTAGTTGATATTAACATAACGCTCTTCTGATTTTTTCGATGTTTTTTCTACCTTCATAGAAGCTACCATTCAATTCTATGTGGTGGCTAGGATGAATAATTTTGTCCTGCATTTGTTTTTTTATTTGTAATCTCTGTCCTGCCTTTTTATTTTTATCTATAACGTTCATAAGTATTAAAAGCGTATACTTGAGTATAAAAAAATTAGATAATTAATAATTTACTATATTATTTAATGGATTCTAATACTGAAAAAAAAATCCAATTTAAAAGGCTTTACAGCAATTATCTTTCAAACATGATAATATACATGTATCACAATATTCCTATTTGCACGGCAAACCTATAATTACAATTCAAATGACATTCCAGATTTGATTGGTGTGTCCTCGTTTCTGTATCTCAACGAGGAAGTTTACAATCAATTACACATGATTTTTATTTTTGGCGCTTTCAAAACGTAAGTTTATATATACTGTTGGTAACATATTAGTTTTAAAATTATGATCATTGTTATATGTTTAAAAACTTTTTATATCTATTTATATTTTATGTTTCATATTTCAACCCTATCAGCTACACGTAGTACATCGAATTCATATGATATATATAAAGATCATTAAATATTCAACGTTCATTTAAAGGTAACTAAAAAAGTCTTGGCTGATTCTAGATAATTCCGCAACAGAGTATAAATGCAAAGTGCTATGTCAAATATTGATTTATGCAGTTATTTACGTTTTTTTCTTAACAAAACAACTAAGGTTCACTCTTTCCTGCAGATACTATGTTTAGGATGTCGATCTAAACTCCTTATAAGTTGGCTTGCTAAATTATCGTTTATTGATTTGATTTTCCTCTGAGTTCAGTATTTTTGTGATTTTACTTTTTACGGAGTTTAGCGCATTGATGGTTTAGATATACATAATAAGCATTTATGTTAAAACTATTAAACAAGAACGTCTGTCATATTCATTTATATGTCGATGATAAGCCTTATAAGACATACTACATTTTTAAGCTTTCACTACAGTTAATTTTATACTTCATAATATGTCCTTGATATTGCATTGAGTACATGTATTTCCATCTGATTTCAATTAGGTTACTACTTATTGTATTTGTATGTAGTTTGAATACACTTTCATTCACCTTCAAAACACACCACAGTTGTTATCACTATGTATATATACATATGTATAGTGCAACAAGAAAATGAATCTTACACTATTGTTTGTTTTATAAAGACGTTCAAACAAGGTGTATATTTGATTCTTAACTTAATGTGAATGTATGACATTAATATTACATTTTTACATGAAAATATTTTTCTTTTAATTCTTTGGCAATTTCAAGAGCACTGTTTGTTTCTTTTTTCTGTCTGGCGACATAGTTGCTACGTTCTTTCAATGTCAATTGTAAATATTATTATATTGTCAGATGGTAATGTTTTATCTGTTCGCATTGGTAATTTGGCTTCTTGGACATGTATTTGAACGAGATATCGTAGCTTATGTCCTACTTATAAGCGACTGTTTAATTTGCTCTCCTCTTACTACTTTGTGTATTATGTTATAGGTTGTCGTTCATGCACGTTTTGTATCATATCTACGTACAATTAATTGCCAAATGATCTTTTGCCATCGCTTGGAGTCTGTCGTCGTCATATCTAGTTATATTTGAAAAATATCCTTCTCAGAAACTGGCAAATAGGGTCAAACTTGGTAGCAATTATAACAATAGTATATTTTTCGCACAAACAGATGTATAAACATAAAAATAACATCAAGTTTTCGGTTACTTACTGAAAATGATGACAAATACAGAAGGCAAGCAACCAGTAACCGTTAACATAAAACAAAATATAATGTAAGCTACTGTTCGCTTATTTACTTCTCTATTCTATGGTCAGTTTAAAATATATAAGCTTCCCATGTTATATAACAAATCATAATTTTGTGAGTTTTTCAAATTTGTGATTGATGATAAGGTTCGAAGAGATTACGCTAACAGTTGGTACCGATGGTCAAATCTCGTAAATTAATTTAGATAGAATCTAATATGGTTTCATTTATAGAACGAAACGAACCTTAATCGAAGCGATACCTGCAGAAACATCCTACAACTCAAACATTGCGGTCATGCAAATTCGAGTCAAAATAGCAGAATTGGAAATAGGAAACAATCGGATAAATAACTACACATGAGATGGTTGTTCTGGTATCTACCAATTTATGACAATAGAAACATTTTGCTTATTTGTGATAATTTTGTTATACTTATAATATGTCGTTTCTTTCGTTCAACTTCATAACTAAAGTGTACCAGGTATTCTGAAGGGAGCACACATTAATGAAGTTCGAACAGTATGGACAATCACGAGCGTAATGACTTGATAGAAAAGCATATTTAAATTATACGATGGGTGAGAGGGTATATTTATGCTGGTAATTCCAAAGTTTACAATTGAAATGTTGAAATCATCACACTTGGCATTGATTTTAGCTTGATGTCTTCCGTCTGTATAACAGGTATGGAGAGAGATTTGTGATGATTGCACATGAAACAACTATACATGCGACGTTTGATGAATTTGCTATATGTTACAGTACGGTCCTCAGCAAGGATGAAATCCATAGCGTAGAATCAGCCATAAAAAGGGGTGTACTATCAGAAACTATTGGAAAACCAACTGTTTGTTTAGTTTTTAACCCAACGGAGCAATGAGGAAGTTGTTTTTGTAAAATTCACTAGTATAATAAGACGTTTATATAGATTTTTAATTGGATCTGAGCGAATCATTCTATTACATGTTAGCATATAAAAACTAGAAGTGTTGATATCGACGCAGCATTTTAAAAATAGTGGTTGAAATGATTAATGCAGATCTTTAGAATTTTACGAATCCGCATTTGATTGCATCGCCGAAAGAAAATACCTTATCACAATATTTGGAAGGCCCCATATGTAGTGTACAAAATGTACACAGATTGTCGGTACAAACTTTAAACATAAAATGGTCGAACATCTTAATGACCCCGCTTTATATAGGTCTATATAAGGATTTTAGTAAAGGATTATATAGATACAAACGTTGAGCTTTCAATTATTTTACCTCAAAATCATTTTTGAGTTTTAAGTTCCTAATTTCACGAAATAATATTAATTATTGTTATGCCTATTAAAACACAGTTTCTTCCCTTGGATTTCAAGCGATAGAAACTTCTTTAATGATAAGGAACTCTGTTCATCTGTTAATCTTCAGAAATCTATGACATTGTGTTTTCAAAATATCGAAAGAAAATGAATGAACCATCCTTATCGAAAAAAACATAAGGATTTATTTACCTTGTGGGCATTCCTATTAGAGACAACTGTCTTCTTCTGATATTCGACATATCCATTTACTCAATCGACGTATAACTCATTCAGAGTTTTTTTTTGTTTAAAGAAAAAGGATATCCATTCAGGTTTCGCTGTACAGATAAAAAAAAGTCAAACATGTTTTAGAAAGTTAAATGTAGTTTTTTATACATTGAATTTGAGATCAGATATAGTTTAATTTGGCCAATTTCATGATTAACGTCTACAAATCGGTTGTAAACGACTCCACAAGAAAAACGATATCATTCTTTTTTTTCAAGTTATTGGTTTAAGGCTTCTCTCGATTTTTTTCTCGAATATTCTACAGACATTTTAACGATTTTAGGACCGTAGACACTCGATTATTATGTGAATTCTGAGATAATATCAAACTGTTTGATGCTAAAACAATACTTTTTATAAAATATATTGACATATAGATCATATCATGTTTTGTTGTCATTTTTCTATGTTTGTACGTCTATTTCTTTTAAGGTTGCCTTTATATTCGGAACTGCCATATGTTAACTTATATTGCTATTTTCTGTTTTTTTTTTATCAGGAAATGGCTATGGACCAAATTTTACATCTACATGTAGTCAAACGGATAAAGATAATATGTTTCCTTTCGTCTTTTCTAATTAGTTTTGACAGAACTTGTAGTGAAGGTTTGTCTTTTTATGTTTGAGTACTAATTATGCGATAATGTTTTACACAGAACTATTGTCATGTTTTGATACATCAACGGTATGTTATCATATACATGCTAGTGCTCTGCGTAATGTATCAAATTAACTCTTGTAATATTTGCAATGGTGATTCAATAACAAGTGTTATGCAATTCACATTGGAAGGGTTGAAAACCATTTGAATTTAAATACTTTATGTCATGTATAAATTAAAGGAGATACCATCTGTTAATGGAAAAATAAAGTCACAGAAAGACAGTATCATGTTCGTCAATATTACAAAAAACCGAACAACACAAATATCGCAACAATTCGATCTTGTTTCAATGTACATTTTTTAAGCCAATATTTGATTAGCCTACTCAAACAGAGATTCACATTAATTGACAAGTAAATACACTGTGATATTTTGGAATTGACGTCGCCATGTTATCGGAAATAAGAACTGATTGTATCTATCTTGCACATCAGTGGTCAATTAAACTAAAATAACAAAAAAAAAAAAGCAAACTCTATGGTAAATTCAAAGAGAAAATTCATAAAGAAACGGAAAAAAATCAAAAGCTCAACCATATTAAACGATAAAACAACTGTAATATTTCTGACTTGGTATATGCATTTACTTGAGTAGACAATTGGTGAGCATGCGCTAACTTTGCCTCTTAATTGAAAGTTGTTGCATACAATTCCAGTACATTAACAACAATCGATTGCATCGAGCTTGTCGAAGGTTTATCTAAACCTCAAATTGAGTTTAAAGACTTATGAATGAATATTATTATTTTATTTATCGATGATGGTTGAGAACAGACAGTAAGTGCATCAATATTGCCATAAGCATACAAATATAGATATGTGTTATGTCTGCCAATTTTTAAACTATTCCTCAAAGTTTGAAGGAAAGGAATGAAGGCAAATAATTCAACCTTACAGCCTTCAAAACTAAGAAAATAACGTTAACTCACCATAAAGAGGTAATTAAAGGCTCCGACATGGCAAATGTGAATAATCCAAAACGAGAAAAACAATCGGTTATCTTAAATAAAAAAACATAAACAAGGACAATTATGACAGATACGAACCAACAAAAACTGCAGATCCACAGGTACCTTCAAATATGGTGAGTTGAACATATTTGTGACCGCTTAACTCATTCCCTATTTCAAAAGATCCTCAACATAACTGTACGAGGAACAAAAGAAATACAGATTAAAAAAATCAATAGACACAAAGCACCGAAATGATAGCACTCGGAGTTAATGAAAAATAGTTAATCGCAAATCACAACTTAAAATAATCGTGTTATCCCAGACAAAACATGCTAAAATTTGATGTAGTACAAATCGAACAGATTCAATGTTAAAACGTCAGGAAAAGACCAATAAACACATCCCTTTTTTCATTTCAAAATTTAAGTTAATAGCATCGACAGGATGTCCGATCATAAGGTATTCAACTGAACATATAACACAAGATTTATCTATGTATAGTTATGTTTTAAGATTTAAAAAATAAAATTAATGTGAGTACCGATAAAAACAATATAGAAGAATTTACTACTTTGTTAAAACAAATGCAATAGGTTTTTGCAGTGGATCAATTATGTTACATAGATTATTTCTATCATGTCTAAACTTATCGTATTTTGTTTAACTTGAATTTACAATTTAAGTAAGTGGAAACTGGAGCGAGTGGTCCGTTTGGAGTAGTTGTAGTCTTTCCTGTGGCCTAGGACACATATCAAGGTGGCGAGAATGTAACAGTCCAATTCCTTCTGCAGGAGGCAAAGATTGTATTGGGCAAGATTATGGATGGCTATGGTGCAAGATAGCTGGATGTCCAGGTAGATATAATTTATCTAGATTCGTATGATATAAGTCGTTTTTTTTCTTATATTGTCCTTTGTCAGGTATTCCGAATACTCTTGTATTATCTTTTACACAATTTTTCCCGCTTACCCTTGTATTTTTCTCATAGATTTATAGTTCTATAGCAAATTGTTTTACAAGATATTTTTGAAAATCTTATTTCAAAAAATCATTTTTTTTTAAATAAATGAAAGAAAAACAATGACATTATTGAATTTACACACGAAAAAGCAAATTTTCATCTAACTTCTAAATTTGGTACCCACAAAGTTTTTAACATAAATGAATCTACACTATGTAAGACAGTATTGCGTATTATAAGTAATATTAGTTTTGACTTGCATTCAGTAACATCAGCATTATTCGATATGTTCTCATGTTTTGGCAAAACACTTGTTTATTTTAATGATTTGTTCAGATTTCTATAAGGAACTTCTTCAGAGTACAGACACATGAGTTTGAAGAACACTTTCTGAAACGTATATGCAAATTATAAACAACACGTTGCACTGGTAGTTATTATAAAGTCATAAACTGTGGGAGCCTATCTGTAACGCCCACGACGAAAGATACGTTAAGTGTTTAAACACCAGTAGACTTATAAACCCTGGATATTATCATGTATGATTTGTTAAACAAATACACCATAGCAACATAACTCTACAAAAAATCAGATACAAATGACTTGATAAAAAATAAGTATATTTCTTAAGAATTGTTTCATTACAGTTTTTTTCTTGGGTCGAAATGCAACTGCAAGATTAAGATGCACATCACTACATCTATATTATGAAACCCTATATATATAGCTATGACAGCAATACATAAGATAATACATAAGATTAGATAGAAAACATTGTATTGAGTTGATAGTTTAGGTTAATACAAAATATATTGATCGGATTTTAAAATTAAATTTGAACTAAAAAGAGATACAAGTGAACATTTTTAAAATCTTTGTCTATTAAGTAATATTTATTTTAGATTCCTCACAGGTATATCTTTTAAATTTATTATAACTGTATAAGAATATATCTTTTTCTTCTTTATTTAAGTCCATGGCAGCTGGGGAGAATGGTCTTCCTGGAATAGCTGTAATGCAACATTAAATTGTGAAATACAAGACAGGACTCGGACATGTGATAATCCTACACCATCCCATGGAGGACGTTATTGCCATGGAAGATTTAAAGAAAGTCGTCTTTGTAACAATATATATTGTGAAAGTAATTTTTCTTATTTATCTTTCTGTAGCTTATCATTCACATCTTAAATACTAATCCAATAATGTTCCCACGTATTCACTTACCCTTCCGGAGCACCTGAGATCACCCCTAGTTTTTTGGTCGGGTTCGTGTTGTTTATTCTTTAGTTTTCTATGTTGTGTCGTGTGTGCTGTTGTTTGTTTGTCTTTTTCATTTTTAGCCATGGCGTTGTCAGTTTGTTTTAGATTTATGAGTTTGACTGTCCCTTTGGTATCTTTCGTCCCTCTTTTATAACTGCAGGGAACGTGATTTTAGGTCATCAAAACTAACCCTATTTCATTCTTTTAAAATCAAATACAACAACTTAGTATACAATGTGTTTAAACGTAGCGAGATCTATATGACATAAACACATAATAATGCTATATCAGATATGACAATGTTATAAATTGAAGTTTTTTTTTATCATTTAATATCAATAGTTATTTGTATTAAACTTTGTTTATAATTTAATTCATATTATATAATCTTCTTAAATGAATGCAAAAAGATATGAATAAAGGCAACAGTAGTATACCGCTGTTCAAAAGTCATACATCGATTGAAAGAAAACAATCCGGATTACATAACCAATTTATTTACGCCTTATATCATTGCAGTTCATGGACAGTGGGGAAGTTGGCAGGAATGGGAGTCTTGCAATACAACTTACGGAAACGGATTCAAAAATCGATCACGTAACTGTGACAGCCCTTCTCCAATGTTTGGTGGATCTGATTGCATAGGACTTGATTTTCATATTCAAAATTGTAGCAAAGACAAAAACCAAGGTAACATCAAATAGTTTAACATAAAAAAGTCAGCTGCAAAAAGCTATTTTTTCTGTTAACATTTTTTAAGGTACTTCATCAATGAAGTTTTACAGTTAAAATGACAGTTACAGTGTGCAATTTACCTACCAGACTCGATAAACGCAATGATCTTTAGTTCTTTTAAAACCATGGTATATCATGAATCCGGTAAAATGCTTATAATGCCTAAATGTCGGGTAGCAATAATGGTGATTTGTCAATTTAGTTTTTTTTATAATTGGTCAACTTATAAATCAAATACAAAGATACATCAGACAACATGGACAATGCTTACGATTTTGTTACAATAACTTTTTGGTTTAGAGGATTCAAATACCAAAGCCTTTATTGAAAAATTATGATTTATATGGTCATTTGAAAAGCGAAATTCATCGTTAGAACGAGTTTTATTACATATATGAAAACATGTATGAGAGAAGGAAAACAGATATCAGAACCTTTGAATAATAATACTTATTTAAAGATATATTATTACCGCGGTATTATGTTATACATGACATAAGTTGGTAAAAGGTGTAACATTACTAATCGTAAAATAAAAAGTGTTTATAATAAAACAAACGCCTGTCCCAAGTCAGGAGCCTCTTGCCTTTGTTAATCTTGTATGTTTTTAATTTTAGTTTCTTGTGTACAATTTGGTGTTTAGTATGACGTTTATTTCCACTGAACAAGTATATATTTGTTTAGGGGCCAGCTGAAGGACGTCTTCGGGTGCAGGAATTTCTCGCGACATTGAAGACCTATTGGTGACCTTCTGCTGTTGTTTTTTCTATGGTCGGGTTGTTGTCTCTTTGATCCATTCCCCATTTCCATTTTCAATTTTAATTATGTTAGGTTTATCAATGAACGGTTTATACCAAAGAGTTAAGATGTAGAAAAAAAAAGAAATACCCTCGGCCTGTTGTTAATTTACACTATATATACTTAAACTATATATAAAAAGTAACATTTGTCAACGGTTTCGCTTTAAAGAACAACATACGTTATAGAATAATAAAATGTACTACCAAACTACATCATTCACAATTTACTTCGTTTTACTTTCAGACACCAATCAAGTGATTAAAGCTGAACCATCCAAACAGTTCTCCGCTGGTCTACTTGTAGCTATTGCAGTTGGCTGTTCTGTAGTTACAGCTGTCGTAATTATTTTTGGTCTTTTTGTTTTCCGTAGATTGAACCGTAATCAAAATGGTAGGTGTGATTTTTGTTTTATTTCGAAAAAAAAACCCATTTAACAACTTGATACCTTAAACTGAGTGATATACACATAATTTGAGATACGCTACTTTGTTATTACCGGTGACCTTAACATTGTTAATAACACTTCTCTACGAAATGTGTTATCGAAAGGTCCCAAATATCGTGAGCCTAAATCCATCAATTGGAAATACAACTTTAAAATTTTGATGGATTCAGTCGAGGATTATGCCAGGCAATGGGCGAAGCGCGAGAAGGAAGACGTAGACACTCTTTCCGAATGGATTAAGGCAGTGAGGTCGTTGATACAAATCAGAATTAAGAAACTGAATGGGTCCATCAATGCCCATGCTACGTCAATCTTTAAAAACCCAAATGTTGCAAAACACCTATCCGACCTCCATGACAAATATGTTGTTGTCCCCGCAGATAAAGCCCCAAATAACATCGTTTTTGTGTGTAATAGTCACTACATCAACTGCTTGATAAACGAATTAGGTATTGACAATTCACTTAGAAACTCAACATATACCCTCACAACACTTACCAAAGAGGAAATCCTGGATAATCATAGGTCTGTATTATGTTCCTTTGGAATTTCAACCAAAGATGAAGAACTGGATCTTCCATCACTGTATTGGATACCTAAACTACATAAGTGTTCTTACAAACAACGGTATATTGCTGGGTCTTCCAAGTGCTCCACGAAACCTCTTTCTAAATTATTAACATCGATTTTATCAGCAATCAAAGACGGGCTTCAAAGTTATTGTGTAACTGCCTATTCTAGAGGTGGCGTGAATCAGATGTGGTTACTTAAAAATTCTAAAGATCTTTTAAAGTACATACAATCTAACTCTCTTTCATCTTGTAACAGTATTAAAACATTTGACTTTCTACTCTGTACACTAGTATTCCACATTCCAAACTAAAAGACAAATAGAAAGAGTTGGTATTACTTTGCTTCATAAAAAAGAATGGCCAACGTAGATACAAGTATCTTGTCTTAGGGAGGGATAAATCCTACTTTGTAAAGAATCACTCTGATTCAAACAAAAAATTCTCTGAAACTGATATTATCAAGATGCTTGATTTCTTGATTGACAACACATTTGTTTCTTTATTATTATGAGGCTGACTTCATGCAGGAACTTCTTAGGAAGAGAGATAATAAGTTAGCAATATCCTTTAACTCTACTTTCCGCTATATGGATGATGTTCTTTCACTAAACAATTCAAAATTTGGTGACTATGTGGAACACATCTATCCAATCGAACTAGAGATAAAGGATACTACAGATACAGTTAAGTCGGCTTCATATCTTGACTTACATCTAGAAATTGACAATGAGGGTCGGTTGAAAACAAAACTTTACGACAAAAGAGATGATTTCAGCTTTCAAATTGTGAACTTTCCATTTCTAAGTAGCAACATTCCAGCAGCACCTGCATACGGGGTATATATCTCCCAATTGATACGATATTCCCGTGCTTGCATTTCCTATCATGATTTCTTGATAGAGGTTTGCTGCTCACAAGGAAGCTATTAAACCAAAAGTTCCAAATGGTGAAGTTGAAATCATCCCTTCGTAAATTTTACGGACGCCATCACGAGTTGGTTGACCGTTATGGAATAACCGTTTCACAAATGATATCGGATATGTTCCTTACGTCGTAAATACAATCCCCTTCCCTTTCATGAATATGACCTACCGAATTAGACTATTTACCGGATTTGCAATCACATAAGCAACACGACGGGTGCCACATGTGGAGCAGCATCTGCTTACCCTTCCGGAGCACCTGAGATCACCCCTAGTTTTTGGTGGGGTTCGTGTTGTTTATTCTTTAGTTTTCTATGTTGTGTCGTGTGTACTATTGTTTTTCTGTTTGTATTTTTTTAGCCATGGCGTTGTCAGTTTGTTTAGATTTATGAGTTTGACTGTCCCTTTGGTATCTTTCGTCCCTCTTTTGTAGATTGTAGACATAATCTGCAGGTTATGCCAAGGGGAAAACAATATTGTGTAGTAATATATTGCTATTTTCAGCTGTGTTATTTTATTTTTAACTTTTGGAATTGATGGTCCGCTATGCACCTCAACTGACAAACATTGGCTGTTAAAACACATTTTCATCTCTTATCAATCTTTTATGCACGAACCAGGTGTTCGTCGTTCACAACGTTAATGATTGTATATATTATGAGTTTATTTTCGATCTTTTATATCTGGGCGTTATGTATTCGGGTTTAGTTTTCTGTAATTAGTTAATACTTCAGTTTCATTATGTATATCTCTTTCATATTCATTTGTTAAAATTTACTGTTTGCAATAGCATGAATTGTTCGATATAATAAGAATGTTCTTATCCCGGGCATACAAACAATGCCGTATTTGGCAAAACCTTTTCAACTTTTGATCTTCAGTGCTGTACATCTTTGTACTTTTTTCACTTTCGATCTTTTATATCTGGGCGTCACTAGTGAGTCTTGTGTGGACAAGACGCGTTTTTGGCGTATTGAATTTTAAACCTGATGCTTTTTGTTATCTATTAATCATGCTTTTCTTTGTCTAATATGGTCTCCTTTTTATTTGTATTGTAGTCCTGTAATATTATGTTGTCATTTCAATGTTATATTTAACTTTGCCATTAAAGTGCGAGGTTTGGCATGCCATAAAACCAGGTTCAACCCACCACTTTTATTCCCCTTTAAAAGTGTCCTGTACCAAGTCAGGAAGATGGCCATTGTTATAATATTGTTCGTTTCTGTGTGTGTTGCATTTTAACGTTGAGTCGTTTGTGTTTTCTCTTATTTTTGAGATAAGACGTGGCACGGTACTTGTCTATCCCAAATTCATGTATTTGGTTTTGATGTTATATTTGTTATTCTCGTGGTGTTTTGTCTGTTGCTTGGTCCGTTTCTGTGTGTGTTGCGTTTCGGTGTTGTGTCGTTGTTCTCCTCTTATATTTAATGCGTTTCCCTCGGTTTTAGTTTGTTACCCCGATTTTGTTTTTTGTCCATGGATTTATGAGTTTTGAACAGCGGTATACTACTGTTGCCTTTATTTATTTGTAATGATCTTAACATGAATTTGGTAATAACATTTTTACATTGCATACCATGACTAATGAAAATATGGTAACATTATTAAAGAAATAGTGTAATATGTATGTTATGCGACAATCATACAAATGAAAGGTTTAGTACCGATTTTAATCCACATATTTCTATTTAAGAAGATACAGCGTCATATCTTTGCGCAATATGTTGTCTTCGGATAAGTGTTTTATTAATCCACGTATCAAAAAAATTGTGTCATTTTATGTTCCAAAATTTTGTAGCTAGACTTAACACACATTTCTTTAATCCAAAAGATATTTATATTATGTTTGCTACATTTAACTTTAATTGTTTTCTCTGCGGAACATGAAATTATTTGCAATTATATGTACCCTTAATAACACATACATATGTATGTTGGTATCGTGTTGTTTTATTTCACGAAGGATAAAAAATATCAAAAGCTCCTAAAAAACGAACAATGAATGAAATTTAAACAAGAACAATACAAAAAAGATCAAATACACACTGTTCATTTATCACTATTGTTTAAACAAGGGTTTCCGTCTGTAAATATTTTATTATGTTTTCTTACTCCTCCCACTCAAGTTGAAATGTTATATTCCTTTTTAGCAGAGCAAAACAAAATGGCAGGGTAAGTTTTCTATGTTTTATATTTAAAGACGTGATTAATTTAAACGTATTTCCTCAAATTTTAATCTCATAACCGATAATTTTAGACCCTTTTTAAGGATTTTTGCATGGGATCACATAGTTGTAGAAGTGGAAGTACAGGTAAGATAAAAAAAATCTTCTAAACCCTAAGGTGAATGTGACAATTGAAAGACTCCGTAAAATGAGACAGAGGAGGTGTGTTTGGTTTTTTTTATGATCTCTAATTTATCGGTATGATAGATTCAATGAGGAAAACATTTTTGTAAATGTTCCTAAATTGGAAATTAAGGGTCACGTGATAATGTTTTAAAAATAATTATTGTAAACAATGACATGTGGTATTGATATCAATATGAAACATAGAAATAACTGATTTCTTGGGAACATACAAATCATTTACATCTCTGGCTTTAAACTGCATGGGTTCAGCGTGTTTAATTGGGATGACTGTGATACATAAAAGTGCTTCGGACGTTTAAAACTAATTTAATGTTATTAATATATATCGATGTTCGATGTTTTTAAAGCGTCTTTAAGAATACCTTGATCAGTTTAACAATTGACTGCATATCATTGATCATGTTTCAGCAACAACCGACGTCTTGGTGAACTACCACTTCCCAGACAAATTAACGATTATGAACGAAGTCGACGTTCTAGTGATACGCAGAGTGGCGTTTATGACATTATTGAGATTAGTGGTCGTGCTAATACTCAGATGAATAGCAATAATGAGGAAGTATACGAGGATCTTAAATGATAACAAAATAAAAAAAAAACTTAAGATATTTTATGATTTTTTTCAACATGTTATTACATTCTAATTACACAGTTTATAATGCATGGCTTTCATATTAGTTATTATTGAATCTGAACTAGCTGTCAGTTTCTTTTGTGTATTTATACCCTGCAACGTCAGGTCTAGTTTTTATGTTTGCTATGAGTTTACTCTTTATCAATAATGAGCTTGCACCTTTTTAACTGATTTGTAGTGGTTTTGTTATGATGAATTGATACCTCAATGTCCCAGGTTAGGGGAGGCTAGACGCCAACGAACATGTTCAACCCCGCTAAATTATAATGTGCCTGTTAAGAAGCTTGCAGATCAGTGCTTGTTGGTGGTTTATGTTTGTCAAATTTGTTTTTCTTGAACCGTTTTATTGATAAATAAGACCGTAAGTTTACTCAATTATATTGTTTTATATTTTTAATTCCCAGGTCTTGTAAAACATATATCGGAATTAATGTTATCGTGTTTACTCATTGCTAAATGCCGCACGGATTGCCTTTTATTGCTTACATTCAATTCATTTAAACTTCGGTGGATTGATGTCTTATTGGTTAACAGACCTCATTATCTTATTCTTATTTTGTTTTTATATGAATAGATAGGAAGGCACACATTACTAGCGTGATTGAATATTTTTTCAAGACGACTAACGCATAGTACGTTTTCCAAACAAAAACGAAATCCTTGGTTAAAAAAATACATTCTAAATTGGAAGATACCAAAGTAATATTCAAACTAAGGGGTCAATTACAAACTAACTTAGCATCACACACCAGACCAAGCACAACATAAACAAGACTGATCAACTCGAACTTAGAAATAAGAAGATATGGTATGAGTGCAGATATGAACACACTGTATTCAAATCACAATGTGTAAAAGTAAACACTTATATGTCAAAGCACGATCTATAAACTGGAGCCTTGGTTTACAAAATACAGCGAGATAAAAAGGGCCCAAAACAATTCAAACAAGAAAATCAAAGGTCTAACCTATATAAAAACAATAACCACTACATACGTCAGATGCTTACAAATTCAATAGGTATAACTTTTCCAAAGGCACAATCATTTATCGGGACCTTAACGGACATATAACTTTACAACATAAACAGTTACACTCTAAAATATCGATTAAAACGAGAGACATATAGAGAAACAATAAATAAATATACTTCGAACGAATAAATGTGATTTATGTAGAATATGCATACAATATTAATAATTTAACAAAATAAAACGCTATCACATAGACAACTGTAACCTAGGACAACATGTCATTAAACTATATAACGTACACAGGTAAATTCTAATATGATAATTTTGTAAGGAGTACGAAAATATTTGTTAATAGAATGAATACATTACTTGTTCATAGTTCATAGTACGAGTAATGCTGAATCAACCATTCAATCTCCAGTGAGAGAACGGAATATCACTACAAATACTAGATTTAATCAATCTTGATTATTCCTATGATCAAAATTTGGAATTTGTATTAATAAAGGACCTGTTTCCAACTTAACTTTTTCGGTAGACATAAAAACATTCATAGGACTTTTGAAATCAAGTTCGTAGGAATTACGAAGTTTCATACTACAATAGTTTCACAACAGCAAAAATAATTAATAATATAGATGAACTTCAAAATGGAAATGTGGAATTTGTCACAGAGACAACAACCCGACCAAAGAGCAGACAACAGTCGAATGCCACCAATGGGTCAATAAAACAAAATCAGTTATGTTTCAATTTGTTGATGACAAAATCGTTATTTTTGATAAGATTAACTATATTCAAAGATCTAATTACAACATTGATAAGAAACCTTTACTTATAACTTTGTTTCAACGTTCGATCAGTTTACAACGATCACATAGTGATTTCCGCGCTTTAAGTACAATATGACCTTAAAATTTAAGATGTGAAATACAGATTTGAAAAATATGTATTTTTATCATATGTAATTTATTTATGACAGTGAATAATGAGCAAAGGTGGGTGTTTCATTTTGTTTCTGCCAGACTCATTTCATCTTGTTAAAAATATTTTTTAGAAGCTTTCTTTCATTTTTTTTAATAAAGAACTTTCACACACATATAGATAAATTGTGTTTTAGAAAATGAAAAAGTACTCGTAGTGATGAATTATGAAATATTTTCATACGGTATAGAATATTAGCAATACTTATGTGTACGTCACTACGAACCTATCGATAGATGACTTGAAATTTGAAATGTACAACTGTTCTAATAGTGGACAAAGCGCAAATACTGCTCAATTTACAGTATGCTTACCATATTCATAATATTAACATATGTATTAACACACGGTATACTTGCCAATGGAACAGACCAGGACTATAGACTTGGTAAAACCACAACAATAAGTTAGTAAAACACATATTTTCTTTACATGTATTACAATGTCGTACTAACCCTACTTTGCTATAAGTCTTTCATTTTACATGTTATTCCATTGTTTTATGATTCCATAAATTGGAACCAGCTAGTTTACAATAACTGTTATGGAACTAACGGTAACTTCAAAATTACTCACGAATAACAGCATGTACGGCTGAAAAACATTACAATGATCTTCCCTTGATGAACCATAAAATGACTGATATTTTCTTTATTATTATTGCAGTATCAATTAATGCCTTGATAAATGAGGGGACACTATTGGACCAAACACTTAGGAATGCATTGAAAGTTCTAATGACAGACCGACTTAAATCAATTAAAATGACTATGCTACAACCCAGTTTATGACATTATACAAGAATTTAAAAAAAAAATGAAATATGACATGTTGATAGCTGACTTCATTGTAATCATTGTTATTAGTTTTCTGTATATGGAAATACACTTCTGTATTTTAATAGACGAATTCAACACATACAAATGAACGAGAATGTCAAGTAACCAATGTCGTAAAAATATACTCATTTACGTTTATTTAGACATAACATTGTCTGTCACGCATATTACTGGTGAAATTATTAGAACTTGTATTTAATGCAAATCCGATAAGGTGTGTTGTTTTTGAAAATTTTATATTATTATCAAAGGGCAGAAGTAAATAGTTTGTCAATATTTTGTATGAAACTAAAATTGAGCAAGGGGTTTGGTTCTAACTTAACAATAACATATAACGTCATTGTCTAAAGAATATAACAAAACTGTATTTTGTTTATCCAAACATGCCGAAATAGTTAAAAAAAAAGTTCTGTCATTGGCGCAAAACAGATCTTAGAGTTAATGCTAAAACAACATTCCTGTTCAAATATTTAGCAGATTTATTGAAATATTGTTAACTGATTCACAACGAACAGCAATTCTACTACTTCAACATTGTATTCTAGTAATTGTGCTGTCTTTCCAATTATAATACAATACATAAAATATATCATTTTACAAATTTATCGTTAGAAATTTAAAACACAACTTGATACTTTCACTTCTTAAACACATGATTTAATTTGGTACTGAAATAAGGTCATATGGGATTTGTTTTGTTTACAATAGAACTATGGTAATGTTTGTTTCGTATGACTGCCCGAAATATAACAATGACCTTGGATAGAAATGTAACATCAGATCGCGTCCTTTTTGCACACTATTTACACCTTTAAGATCTCTCGGTAGACGTCTTCCACTATCCGTATAGTTGAATAACTATGTTATATTCTGATACGAATAAGCCTTGAAAGGGAAGGGCCGAATAAAAGAGATCATCATTTGGTTTCTGTGATATGTGAAAACAGACTTGAATACACATGGCCTGTCTATCTATGTTGTGACTAACAGTGAAAATTCTTGTAAAACAAAGCCTACAGCTATCAGAGGTACATTCAAACGCATATATCGAAAATAAACTGACAACAACAAGGATGTAAAAAAAAAAAATCACGAAAAACAACAGTACGCATAACACATCATAGAAAACCATAAACCTAGAATACTTCGATCCCGATTTGTAAATAAACAATAAACATTCCGTGAATGATGTTGAGAAGATTATTTTTTTCATTAATTCCAAACGTTAACACGCAACCAGTTATATATCTACTAATATACCTGTTACACATGCACTGTGCAAATATGCGTACACACGGAAATAATGCATGTGTATACATTTAAATGTACACTGAAACATCTACTGTAAACATTTTAGATAACGGAAATGTTAACAATTTTATTTTTGAATTCGATAAAAGTCGTCTGAAAATTTATTTATTGATTTCAAGAAACATAGTTTACCTATATTTGTTGCGAAAAAAAAAACAAAAAAAAAAAAACATCAGATCGTTGACCCCTATTTTATTTTGATTCGCCGACTGATCTAACAATTTATATATTAGTAATATAGAAATAGCGCGTACTTAGCCTTGTAGTGGCAAGAGAGTACTTCATAAAATATACCAGATTTTTATTTTTACTAAAACTTGACATATTTGATAGAACATTGATGCTATGAAATAGTGTCAAATTAGTTTTACAGGACAATTCTTCATGTCTAAATGGGACAGATGTATTCTACAATGTGCGTGTTACGTTATCCAACATCACTTCCTACCGCGAGTTTCAAAGGAATTTGGCTTTAAATTTACTTATTATCGATATTTGATATGAATACAAAATCATGTTAGTTGTAAATATAGTTATTTTGCTGGTATATAACTTGTTTATATACTTATTTTCACTACGTTTAAAAATATTAAAACTGTTTCGAATTTAGTTATAGTTCAAAAGTTCCATTATGGAAGAGTCTCAGCTGGGGCTACTATCATGTAATAGATGGACCACTCTGGAAGTTTAACTTTCATGACCTTGACGTCTCTTTTTGAAAAGATACATTCAATTATACTACAAACACAGAAGATTGTTTAAAGCTAGTGTGTTGACCTTTATACAGGTGTAGACCAAAGAAACCAGTTGTCCGTTGTTTTGATTTAATGCTTGTTCACTATTTGGACCTATGACAAATGCATATCACCATCACACTAGACTAATCGAAGACACAGAAACAGATATAGTATTGATAATTGTTTTATTAAAGCATACATTGCTGCGTGTTTTCTTAAATAATTATACGCCTATAATAATTCAAGTATTATTTTTCAGTTGAAAAGGGCTATGCATTTTCAATGACAGTTTAATACACATACATACACGTTACTTTTGAACATATATAGATTATATATGTTTAAGTATGAATATCAGTTTATACTGCTTAAACTGAAAAAGATTAGTTCATCCTTGCAAAAAGTAAAATCCCAAAAAATACTGAACTCCGAGGAAAATTCAAAACAGTCCCTAAAAAAATTCCCTAATCAAAATTTAAAAATCAAATGATAAAACACATCAACCTAGCTACATCACTGATTCACATTTTAAAATTTCGTTTATCAGTGCAACCTAATCCTTCAAATAAAAAAGAAAATTCATAAATATATTTGACTATGAAATATAGTATTACAGATGTCAATGTTAAAAGACACATATATATGTTGGACTTTGCAGCACTTCTCTACATATATTCAACACTCTTCATTTAACAGCCTATCTAGGTTTAAACTCTGATTGGTGTTTGTCTTCGTTTTTATATCTCAACAGGGAAGTTTATATACAGTTATAAATCATTTTGTATTCCGGATGCGTTTTAAAATGTAAGTTCATATAAATGTTTATAGATCAGATTGGTAATAGAATAAGTAACAGATTATGAGCATTGTAATTTAATTTTGACGCTTTGGTCAATTTGATGTTTTTACACTAGTACTTACATCTTGACTGACTAATTTATCCTGCAATGAGTATAATTTGACTGTTCTTCTGGCATCTTTCGCCCCTCTTTCGTTGTACTAATTATATTTGTTCTCTTCAACCAAATGATATTACTTTTAGTTTAAGCATGTAGTTCGTATAAGACAATGCCGATCGCAATTCATCAACATAGTTTAGACCAATACACATTAACGGAGCTAAATGTTATGGTGATTCAAATGTAAATAGTACATACATTGGTAATCATCTGTGTAATTAGAAAGTAGACCATATGTTTACTACCAATCATACATCATACATATACATACCGTCGTTAGAGTTAAAGTGTTAATTAATTTAAGACATAGTAATACCGCATAAAAATATAGAATTGCAAGTATATTTTATTGAAATTTTCATTTTTGTATGTACATCAAAATGCTATAGAAAGTAGTTCACACATATCTGATATATGGTTCGTCTAGATATGTTATTATGTATTGATTTAGATAAATGTCAAGGTGGTCAGGGACTAAACTTAACTGTTTTTCTCTAGGGGCCAGCTGGGCCCCTAAGATATTTTTTTCAGGGGCCCGCTTAAAATTTTAGGAGCCCACTAATCTTTATACTAAAATAAAACAAAACTGAAAATTACTTAGTATATACTTACTAACAGTGTTCCAGCTTAAATCTCAGGGCAGAAGGGTGCTAGTTTTCTGAAAGGGCACTTTAGCGTAATAACCGGGATTGTAAGGATACTTTGTATAAGTTACCTTGAATATTGCTAGCTATAGGCTCAGCTGGAGAACATTAGATGTATTTAAACCTTATTCAGAAATTAATATGTTCTTGATGTTGGTTCCAGTCAGATTTTTTTTTTATCAAATTATCATACCATGAAGCAAAGCAAATCATTTTGATGTTTATGTTAACAAACTTGTACATTTGTTAAGTGCTCCCACGTAAGGAGGATCATTCATACAAGAAGTAAAACAGGAAATAGTCTTCATATATGTTCAAATACAAACTTCTTTGATTCTTCTTTAAATGTTTGTTCATGGTATGAAACAAAACAGTTTTTCTAATGAAGCCTTATTGTGAAATCCTACTTGTAGTCTTGAAAATGTTTTCTATGGTAACCATTATAATATTTGAATTATTGCCACCAGAAATGCATCATAAGATTTGACAATATTTATTTTAGGTTGTTTCCTAACAAAATTATCTTCCTTCAAATTTTCAACTTCCTGTTGACCTTTAGACAATATGGCTTTTTCTTTGAACATTAAATATTATCTCAATCCAAGCCATCCTCTAATAGTGTTGATCAAAATATATTTTTCAATAAGTTTTTAATGAAGATTGGATATCAAACTAGATATTGGGATTTTTATTTACGAGATTTTAAATTTCGTTTTTTATTAAATATTTTTGTAAAAAGCGATTCAGGGACAAGTTACCGTCTAACACAGGCTTGTAATGAATCGCAGGACAATAAGAAAACATCCCTTTCACGATGCTTATTGAACAGTAAAATAGAAAACACTGTTCAATAATGAAATTATCGTAGAAAATTTAGCAGAACTAAGAAAACATGCGGAAAGAAGAAGGTATATATATGCAACATCGTGACTCCGGATTGAAAACATAGCTATTCGACTGGGTTCAGTTATTAGAAATAACCTACTGGTTTTCGGAAATACTCTATATTTCTATATCGCTTTGATAAGACAAACAGGTTTCCTTTTGGGAACAGTCTTTGTTAATATTTCGGGGGAAAGGGTACAAATGGGATTTACTTCATTTTTTTTACAGTCGCCAGCTGGGCGACCATGATGACTAAATATATTCGCCCAGCCGAAAATCTGGTCGCCTCGGGCGCCCG
This sequence comes from Mytilus galloprovincialis, assembly GCF_965363235.1. Lineage (NCBI taxonomy): Eukaryota > Metazoa > Mollusca > Bivalvia > Mytilida > Mytilidae > Mytilus > Mytilus galloprovincialis. Next base: position 47,805,487 of record NC_134848.1, on the reverse strand, counting down.
GGCGAGCGTTAAGTTTAGTCCCTGAGTGGTTGAAAAAAATGCATTTATAATTTATTAGGTTACAGTGGTATTTTTAGCCACTCAAAACACACTGAAGTCGTTATCAATATGTAAATATACACGTTTATATTGACAAAAAATCGATCAGACAATATAGATCTGGTCGTTTTAAGAAATGTTAGATTTGATACGTAAGTTTTATAAATGTAGGAAACATGTACGATATCTTTGCATTAAACGTTTAAACTGTGATCTGTTAAATAATCCTACATTTATTGATGTCTGACTAGATAAAGGTCTTACTTTTGTCAACTTATTTCAACACTATTTTTGTCCGGTCTTTAGTTTCCTTAAACATATATGGTTTGCAGCTATTGGAGATTAGTTGTCAGTTTTTTTAAAGGCAATGTGATTTTCTCCGTTGTATTTGTTTTGCAATCACTTGGAGCAAATCTTTTCAATCTATCCAATCGAACTAGAGATAAAAGATACAACAGATACAGTTAAGTCGGCCTCATTTCTTGACTAACATATAGAAGTTGACAATGAGAATCGGTTGAAAACAAAACTTTACACAAAAGAGATGATTTCAGCTTTCCAATTGTGAACCTTCCATTTCTCAGTTTCAACATTCCAGCAGCACCTGCATACGGGGTTTATATCTCCCAATTGATACGATATTCCCGTGCTTGTATTTCCTATCATGATTTTCTTGATAGAGGGTTGCTGCTCACAAGGAAGATCTTGGTTGAAATCATCCCTTCGTAAATTTTACGGACGCCATCACAGTTGGTTGACCGTTATGGAATAACCGTTTCACAGATGCTATCGGATATGCTCCTCACGTCGTAACTACAATACCCTTTCCCTTTCATGAATGTGACGTACCGAATTAGACTATTTACCTGATTTGTTATAATATGAGCAACTAGACGGGTGCCACGTGTGGAGCAGGATCTGCATACCCTTCCGGAACATCTAAGATAAACCCCAGTTTTTTGTGGGGTTCGTGTTGCTTATTCATTAGTTTTATATGTTTTGTCATGTGTACTCTTGTATGTCTGTTTGTCCTTTTCATTCTTAGCCATGGTGTTGTAAGTTTACTTTCGATTTATAACTTTGACTGTCCCTCTGGTATCTTTCGTCCCTCTTTTAAGACATGTAATTTTATAACACATTATTTTCCTCTGGAACAACATGGTGAATATGTTAATATAACAAGGATACCTCGTCCGTCAACATAAATCGATGACTACTGTGGTTAGCAATTTAATGTAATGATAACACATGGGAAAAGATAAAAGTCACAGAAAAAAGACAATCACTATCAACATATTTGCTAAACCAAAGGTAAAAAACGAATCCCATTAATAACCATGGGTTACCAAACGAGCTCCAGTATCTGTTGTGATGATACGGCATGTTGTATTTTCTAATATCTTAAGTGGTTTCTACTTTTCTAAAAAATGAAAAACAATCTGTTGAAATTATCATTTCAAGTAATATAATTTAAATACAATTTTCTGCAGGAAATGGATCTGTACAGAGTTTATAATTTGCCGATAGTCACACAGATACACATATGTTGTTTGTTTTCGTCTTTTCTGCTTAGTGATACCAGAACCTATGTTGAAGGTTTGTCTTTTACAAATGGTTAAAAATGCCTGGCTAGTATCAACGATTTAAAAAGAATAAAACTATATGACTTGTGTCTTTATCAGGATTGTAAGCTAAACAACGTGAAACATTTGATTGGTGTTTGTGGTACAAATTGTAACCAATTAACATGAATTAATTACGGTCGCAAACTTTCGCGTGAGAGTTTTAAGGAATGAGCAAAGGTTAAATATATACCACTTTGAAATATTGTTTTAGTTGAAGAAGTTATCATATAAAGATTTTAAAAAATACATCAAAGGAAGACAAGTATAATATCAGAGAATAATTTACATTTGGTGACTTCATATCAGAAAATACGACGCATTCTGACTATGACCGCAGAAGCATATATAGTATTGTCAGTACTGTCAAACCGTCTATGTCTATATTTTAGAAACATGAAATTATGTATTGAGATCAACACATTATATATATATTTACATACCGATAATTGTGTTTTGATTGACTAAGTTAAAAATACAAAACAAGTTTTAAGTACAAAATTGTAGTACTCGTGTATAATATGGGCATGCTTTAAGTGCGAATTGGTAATGTATATATGTAGGGGAAATACGTTTGGTTGGCGGTGCGTGTCAGCTTCAGGGAAGACTTGAAATATTTCACAATGGTATATGGGGAACCGTATGCGATGATGGATTTGGTTACAACGATGCAAGGGTTGTGTGCAGACAGCTAGGCTCAAGGTATTGTTATACTATTTTGTTGGAAATAATCGATTTAATGGAAGCAATTCATTAAGAAGCTGAGCCCCTTTATTATGTAGGTATCTTCAAATTTTATAACAGTATAATATGGAAACTGACATTTTGTGCTGTTCATTATAGTGCATAACCTTCCGAGTTCTGACTTCTTATGATGACACGCGTATTGCAGATTTCGGTCTTTTTGTAACGATTATTTAGAACCCGTTTCTCATTCATCGATTTACATAGTTTATTACTGCGTCATGTGGGGAATCTGTTTTCCAATATTTATGTAAAATTAACTTGAATTTGTCAATAATGATACAAAATCCAAACATATAACTCAGCAATGACCCTTTTTATGATATCATTAAAAGCAGCACGTTTCCAACAGAAGAACTGACAAAATTGTCTTTTTTAAATTAATATTCCATTCAACTTGCATCTCTCTGCATACAGTAAAAAACTATATGTGATTTACAATTGTATATTCTTTATAGTTCCTGGACAAATGTACAGTTCTATACATCTGGTGACGGGATGGGACAAATTTGGTTAGATGACTTAACATGCCAAGGAACTGAAACAGCAATTAGTAGTTGTGGTAATAAAGGTTGGGCTAAACACAACTGTGGTCATACTGAAGATGTAGGAGTGTGGTGTTTTGACGCATTTGAAGGTAAACATACCTAGCCGTTTATGCAGACCAACTTATACTGAATAGACGAAATTAATCGATTATGTGCTAAGGCTCTTATCAAATCTTAAAGCTCACACTCATATTTATTTTGCTATCTTATTCAGTTTATTTTAAACATATGCTCACGCACTGGTGGAGGTAGTTACTTATTATTTCAAGGAACCATTTGACTCACTAAACAATTAAGAAAGGATACCAACCAATGCCCATATTAGAATACCATTGTTAGCAACCAGATTTGTTATAGCAAGGATAGACAGACCTGAAATGCAAAGCTTGAAAAATGCAAAAATATTCAGAAACTTTGAACCTGATGAAGATAAAGACAACTTATAATAAAGGAGTTAAAATTCAAACCAGGAGTGGTGACACATGTTTCATAACAACTGGTTTATCATTTGATTTTCAGGTGATCTTAGACTAATTGGTGGAACAAATTATGGTAGATTGGAAATATACCACAGCAGTTCATGGGGATCAATTTGTGATGATGGCTTCACTAAGAACAACGCTATTGTGGCATGCAGGCAAATGAAACTGAGGTAAGTCGTATAATGCAAATGCATATATGTGTCTTTCTAATCCATGAATTAAAATGGACGTATTAATTGTTTTTTCGACATAACCTTGTTTACATCTTATTTGTTTGGTTTCTTGTATATAGATGATTGAATACCTTTTTTGAAACACATTTTGCGTTTTAAATGTATAAGTGATGTTTGATTGTTTCATTGTAAAGTAATGAATCTAATGTTTTATTTTTGTTGCAAAATCATCATACATATTGGATTCCTGACGCCTTCAAAGACATGCGTTTACATATGAACAATCGTTATATTTTTGTAGTGAAATTACCAGACACAAGTTGGTTCCTTTTTCCTTTTTCCTTTTTCGATATTCAAATTTTGAAAAATATTACAAGTCCAAACTGAATTTTTTTTTTCCTTCAAAATTTTGTTTCCTAAAAATTTTTTTTTCCTCAAAATTTTTTTTCCTCAAATTTTTTTTTCCTCAAAATTTTTTTTCCTCAATTTTTTTTTTCCTCACTTTTTTTTTCCTCAAAATTTTTTTTCCTCAAATTTTTTTTTTTCCTCAAAATATTTTTCCTCAAAAAGTTTTTCTTCAAATTTTTTTGTCATTTCCTTATTCGTTTTCTTTTTCCTTTTTCGATTATCATCCTTTTCCTTATTCGATTTTCATTTCCTTATTCGATTTTCTTTTCCTTATTCGGTTTCTTCTTCCTTTTTCAATATTCATTTCCTTTTTCGGTTTCTATTTCCTTATTCGGTTTCTATTTCCTTATTGGATTTTCATTTCCTTATTCGATTTCCATTTCCTTATTCAATTTTCATTTCCTTATTCGGTTTCTATTTCCTAATTGGATTTTCGTTTCCTTATTCGATTTTCATTTCCTAATTTCGGTTTCTTTTTCCTTTTTCAATATTCATATCCTTTTTCGGTTTCTAGTTCCTTATTCGGTTTCTATTTCCTTATTGGATTTTCATTTCCTTATTCAATTTCCATTTCCTTATTCGGTTTCTTTTTCCTTATTCGGTTTCTTTTTCCTTATTCGGTTTCTTTTTCCTTATTCGGTTTCTTTTTCCTTTTTCAATATTCATTTCCTTTTTAGGTTTCTATTTCCTTATTCGGTTTCTATATCCTTTTTCGATTTTCATTTCCTTATTCGGTTTCCATTTCCTTTTTCGGTACGTCCAAACTGAATTTTTTTTTCCTTCAAATTTTTTTTTACTCAAAATTTTTTTTCCTCAAAATTTTGTTTTCTCAAATTTTGTTTTTCCTCAAAAGTTTTTTTACCTCAAAATTTTTTTTCCTCAAATTTTTTTTTCCTCAATTTTTTTCCTCAAATTTTTTTTCCTCAAATTTTTTTTTTCCTCAAAATATTTTTCCTCAAAAAGTTTTTCTTCAAATTTTTTTTTCATTTCCTTATTCGTTTTCTTTTTCCTTTTTCGATTATCATCCTTATTCGATTTCCATTTCCTTATTCGATTACCATTTCCTTATTCGATTTTCATTTCCTTATTCGATTTTCTTTTCCTTATTCGGTTTCTTCTTCCTTTTTCAATATTCATTTCCTTTTTCGGTTTCTATTTCCTTATTCAGTTTCTATTTCCTTATTTGATTTTCATTTCCTTTTTCGATTTTCATTTCCTTATTCGATTTTCATTTCCTTATTCGGTATCTTTTTCCTTTTTCAATATTCATTTCCTTATTCGGTTTCTATTTCCTTATTCAGTTTCTATTTCCTTATTCGATTTTCATTTCCTTATTCGATTTCCATTTCCTTATTCGATTTTCATTTCCTTATTCGGTTTCTTTTTCCTTTTTCAATATTCATTTCCTTTTTCAATATTCATTTCCTTTTTCTGTTTCTATTTCCTTATTCGGTTTCTATTTCCTTATTTGATTTTCATTTCCTTATTCGATTTTCATTTCCTTATTCGGTATCTTTTTCCTTTTTCAATATTCATTTCCTTATTTGGTTTCTATTTTCTTATTCAGTTTCTATTTCCTTATTGGATTTTCATTTCCTTATTCGATTTCCATTTCCTTATTTGATTTTCATTTCCTTATTCGGTTTCTTTTTCCTTTTTCAATATTCATTTCCTTTTTCTTTTTCTATTTCCTTTTTCTGTTTCTATTTCCTTATTTGGTTTCTATTTTCTTATTCAGTTTCTATTTCCTTATTGGATTTTCATTTCCTTATTGGATATCCATTTCCTTATTTGATTTTCATTTCCTTATTCGGTTTCTTTTTCCTTTTTCAATATTCATTTCCTTTTTCGGTTTCTATTTCCTTATTCAGTTTCTATTTCCTAATTGGATTTTCGTTTCCTTATTCGATTTCCATTTCATTGATTTTTATTTCCTAATTTGGTTTCTTTTTCCTTTTTCAATATTCATTTCCTTTTCGGTTTCTAGTTCCTTATTCGGTTTCTATTTCCTTATTGGATTTTCATTTCCTTATTTGATTTTCATTTCCTTATTCAATTTTCATTTCCTTATTTGGTTTCTTTTTCCTTTTTCAATATTCATTTCCTTATTCGGTTTCTATTTCCTTATTCAGTTTCCATTTCCTTATTGGATTTTCATTTCCTTATTCGATTCCATTTCCTTTATTCGATTTTCATTTCCTTATTCGGTTTCTTTTTCCTTTTTCAATATTCATTTCCTTTTTCGGTTTTTTTTCCTTATTCAGCTTCTATTTCCTAATTGGATTTTCGTTTCCTTATTCGATCTCCATTTCCTTATTCGATTTTCATTTCCTAATTTGGTTTCTTTTTCCTTTTTCAATATTCATTTCCTTTTTCGGTTTCTAGTTCCTTATTCGGTTTCTATTTCCTTATTGGATTTTCATTTCCTTATTCAATTTCCATTTCCTTATTCGGTTTCTTTTTCCTTATTCGGTTCCTTTTTCCTTATTCAGTTTCTTTTTCCTTTTTCAATATTCATTTCCTTTTTCAGTTTCTATTTCCTTATTCCGTTTCCATTTCCTTTTTCGATTTTCATTTCCTTATGTTTCCATTTCCTTTTTCGATATTCAAATTTTGAAAAATATTACAAGTCCAAACTGAATTTTTTTTTCCTTCAAAATTTTTTTTCCTCAAATTTTTTTTTCCTCAAATTTTTTTTTCCTCAAAATTTTTTCCTCAAAATTTTTTTCCTCAAAATTTTTTTTCGTTTCCTTATTCGTTTTCTTTTTTAATTTTCGATTATCATTCCTTATTCGGTTTCTTTTTCAATTTTCGATTATCATTCCTTATTCGGTTTCTTTTTCCTTATTCGATTTTCATTTCCTTATTCGGTTTCTATTTTCTTATTCATTTTACTTTTCCTTTTTCGATATTCAAATTTAGAAAAATATTACAATTCCAAACTGAATATTTTTTTCTTTCAAAATTTTTTTTCCTCAAAATTTTTTTCACAAGACTTTTTTTCGTTTCCTTATTCGTTTTCTTTTTCCTTTTTCGATTTTCATTTCCTTATTCGGTTTCGATTTCGATTTTGAAGTGGCTGCTATTTTGATCGGCTGCTAATAGGCTTTAATTTGGTGTATAATATGAGCAGATGGGTTAAGGCAGTCCGTTCAATTATTCAAAATAAGCCATTTCTCAAAGTTCATGCGTATTTCGATATTTAAGTCCGTCGGTACTCTTCTACTAGAGGTTTCCCGATTTGCTACGTATCTGGTACGGTTGGTACGTAACTCAACGGTTAGTGCTGTTTTGGAGAAATCATTTAATGAATGAGGTCATTTCATTCATCATGATAACATCAAAAGAATTGAAATGCATATCAGCAAAAAAACTAGCTTCACGTTTTATTTGATAACGATTTCAACGTTTCTAGAACACTTTGTTTATGATTCCCTATGAAATTATTTAGTGGTACATAAGGGAATGAATCAAACAGACCTTAAACGAACTGAGTTGACATGACTTTGATATTCTAAATATAGATTTGCGTTTGTGATTGGTATTGGTATTATTCTTTTGTTTCTTATCTATATTCGTTAACGTGTCAAATTTGTGTTAATTTCATTGTATAATTATTTCTTGCATGATTTTGAAATTAGACATTAAATATTAAACAATAAATTTCAGTCGTTTCATCAAAAGGTTTTGTTTAGATGATTGGAAACCTGAGATTTTGCATTGACTCAGTGAGAAAACGACACTCTTCTCATGTTATTTTTTTATCAACAACTTGAGACTTTTTTCTTGAAATGCATTCCAAATAAAAGTAACTGACAATTTATTGATAAATAAGACATATTTGCCTATTCTATCGTCGATGAAAAACACCAATATAAAAAGGAAGATATGACATAATTGCCAATGAGACAACTCTCCACCACAGGCACTTGTCTGAGGCAAGTGCATGTGTTCTCCACATGAGACCAAATGACACAGAAATAAACAACTATAATAGATCACCGTACGGCCTTCAACATTGAACAAAGCCCATCCCGCATAGTCCGCTTTAAAAGTCTCCGAAATGTCAAGTGCTAACAAATTTCAAACAAGAAAACTGACGGCCTAATTTATGTACAAAATATGAACGAAAAACAAATATGTAACACAGCAACAAACGAGAACCACTGAATTAATTTACAGTTTCCTGACTTGGGATAGGCACATATACATACATAATGTGGCGGCGTTAAACATGTAACTTTGACAGTGGTGTAAAAGTACAACATAAGAGCGAACTATAAAAATCAGTTGAAAAAGACTTAAGCCTGACTTAACTCAGATCATGAGATACAAATAGAAATACACCTTGCTAAAACACAAAGTGTACGTGGCCTGGTATATATCTGAGAGTTTTTCCAGTTATTAACAGCTAGTTCAAAGCCAAAAACAAATAATAAACGAAATCATGCATCCTAGACTAAATAATTAATCATCATAGAATTAAAAAGACTAGAATAATTATTAATTAAATTGTACTGACATTGTATTCTTTAAATATCTTATAAACGATCTTTTAATTGAAACTTTCCTTCCACTTTTATTGGTAAAATATCGCATACGTGTGTATTACGATTTATTTTGAAAATGCTGAAAATATATTGATTGATTGATTGTTGGTTTCTCAACGTTCAGTGGCAAATATTTCATGAATATTCAGGACGAGAACAATTTAACAATAAATACAATAGGTAGGTCTCGTAATAATTGAGGCCATCCGGGATGATGATCAGGGAAATTTTGACTGCCACAGGAAGATGATGGTATATTGGATAGGGACATGAATTTTGCCTTGCATCAGGTAACCTACGAACCCCTCAAAGAGTTGTTGTAAGGGTTCTTAACGTACAAAGAGCATGCCTTTCTCTTAACACGAGGCATCGGACTTAATCTATCTTAAATATGTATTTGTTTCTAATAAAAGGCATAGTTTCAGCTTTCGCGTATGCAGTACGCATATGTTGTACTATGTTTAAGATGAAACTCACAATTGGTTAATTTAATAGACCTTCACAGTCCTTGTTTTACAGTTGTAATACAACAACTAGAAGTTTATAACGACTGGCTATTAAAACATCCAATTGTTGTATTAGAATTGTGAATTTAACAGACCTTCACAGTCCTTGTTACACATTTCTATTAAAAAAGGTTTAACATTGGTTAGAGGTATAGGGGGAGGGTTGAGATCTCACAAACATGTTTAACCCCGCCGCATTTTAGCGCCTGTCCCAAGTCAGGAGCCTCTGGCCTTTGTTAGTCTTGTATTATTTTAATTTTAGTTTCTTGTGTACAATTTGGAAATTAGTATGGCGTTCATTATCACTGCACTAGTATATATTTGTTTAGGGGCCAGCTGAAGGACGCCTCCGGGTGCGGGAATTTCTCGCTACATTGAAGACCTGTTGGTGACCCTCTGCTGTTGTTTTTTATTTGGTCGGGTTTTTTTTTTTTTTTCTTTATTCAATTCTTCAACATATATATACAACAGGTATATTACATATTACACAAAATTATCACAAAGCAATGTTTTAAGTATAATCACATATATATAATCAGCACAATAATTAGAAATTAAATGTTATGACACCTTCGGTTTCTTGTACCAGAATATTATTTTTTAAAAAGTGTTTCTCAAAAACATTTCTCATACATTTTGCATCACACAAATATTCATACAAGTAAGTTATATAATGTTTTACAGTGTATTTAAATAGTCTAATAAGATCAACATTACTGTTTAAATTTTTAAGTAAATTCCTTCTTCTGAAGATACAATATCTCGCTACAGATAACATGAAATTGACAAAACTTACATTTACGCCTTTGATAGATCCAAATAAACCAAACATAAATACCTCTTCATACACTAAATTATCAATTTTGTCAGAATCAACATTATCAAATAAAACTGACAACTTCTGTTGCATAAACAGATGAAATTCTACTAATTCAGAACATAATAGAAATAAATGAGTGATATTTTCTACCTCCTTTTCACATACATCACATACATTGTAATTTATAAGTTTCATAGTCATAAGTTTAGAATTTGTGAAAATACAATAATGTGCTATTTTGAAATCTAGATCCATTAAAATAGATGGTTTCCAATAGAAATTAACGTTTTTCCATACTTTACAAAGATCATTCTCTTCAATCTCAAAAACTTCTGTCCACTTTTTATAGCAAATAGGATGCTGACATAGTTTACTAGTAAGTAACAAATACAGTTCTTTTGTCGAACACATAGAAAACTCTGACAATTTATCTTTGAAAATGACATTAATATTAACAGAGCGAGAAACATTTCTCCTATGAATATTTTTATGAATAATTTCTGTCCATTCTTTAGGCAATACAACTTTTAAAGTATTATATCTTTTTACAATACTGTTAATATCACAATGATTAGTTACATTTTGTATCATCTCAACTATAGCCATTTCTGGTAAAAACCTCCCTATAACTTCATAACATATATCTTTTACTTGAACAATTCCAGCATTTATAAAATCATACCATATAACAGTTTTTCCATCGAACAACACATTTGGATTACAAAATAAGGGTTGATCATATACATTTTCAGTGCTAAGATCAAATTCAATATCATCTCTTAAGAGATCAAAACCTTTAAACATTTCTTTGTAAACATTAGGAATACACTTCAAGTTTTCTGGTAAAGAAATGAATAATATTTCTTCTGATAAGTTCATATTTAAAATTTTTGAAATAAAATATTTAAATGTAGACTTCCATAGCACTTTATAATTCTTGTCTAAAAACCTGGCTAAAAATTTTAATCTAAATGCATACATCTTTGATTCAATATCAGGTAACTGTAAACCTCCATTACACTTTTGATCAATGATGGTGTTATATTTTACTAAGTGTGCACCATTATTCCACACAAAACTAACACATGCAGTTTTAATATCTCGTAAAACTTGATCTGGCATCGATGTTACAAACAAAGAATACCATAATCTTGACATAAATAATGAGGAAATAACATTCACTCTACCCTGTATTGTCAATTGCCTCTGCATCCACATATTCAATAAGGACTTAATTTTACTAACTTTGCCACTCCAATTTAAATGATCACAAACAGTTTTGTCTTTGCCAACATACACTCCTAACAATAAAATATAGTTTTCGCAAACTTGTAAATTATATTTGTTTTTTTCATTATCAGCTATTCTACCTTTGCCAATTGACAATATCTCTGATTTTTGTCTATTTATTTTGGCGCCTGAACTGGCTTCATACATTTCAAAAACTTTAAAAATTTCATCAATAGAACTTTTGTCAGACACAGTTAAAGTAGTGTCGTCTGCGTGCTGAAAAATAAGAGCTTCATCAGTGGTATTTGGAATTTTAATACCAGATATATTCACATTGTTGTTGTCTGTTTGACACATTCCCCATTTCCATTCTCAATTTTATTTGTATTTATGTTTATCATAATATACATTTTCAATAAGGCCGATTTTATATGTTAAAATAGCTCTTATTCTATCATGGTTTTGAAAGCCTACCCCAAAAAATTGCCAACTTATTCAATTTAAACTGTTGTATCTGTATAACAGGCGATTATTTGAAAAAAAATATGAAAATATTTTATTTTTAGCTTGTTTATGGCTGTGCAATTTCAAGGGAAATAAATCTTAATCACAAACCGTTCGTTACAACGGTTACTACTTGCAACGGTTGTTTGAAAGCATAATCGAGTACACACAATGTCGTTTGTTATGAACGTTGCGAAATATATTGATTATATACCTTTTGTTCCTCTCTTAATACGCTTTCGAATGAGGTATAAAGTTTATCTGTAAATACGGGCTGAAGGGTCACAGTAGTCCATTCAATTATTCAAAATATCCATTTCATTATTCAAAATTGGCTATTTCCTAATTTTCACGCGTGTTTTGGCATTTAGGTCCTCCGTAACCCCTCTAATGGTCATTGCCGCACATATTGTTTATTATCAGTGTATTTCTCTATCAATAAGCTTTTTATTGGTGTATAATTTTTATCGTAATTAGGAGCTGACGGGTTGCAGCAGTCCGTTCCATTATACATTCAAAATATCCATTTCATTATTCAAAATTGGCTATTCCTTAATTTTCACGCGTGTTTTGTCATTTAGGTCCTCCGTGACCCCTCTAATGGTCATTGCTGCACAATCAACTTGTTATATCTTTAATCAGAGGATAAAGAATAGCAAAGGTCCAGAGAAAATAAAAAAAGACAACGTAGAGTATTTTAATTTTGATATATATATATATATGTTTTGGTATGCAGGTTGTCCATACATGGAATTTCTTATAAAAATAGTTAAGAAAAAGCCATAAGTTTATATCCTCCGAAACTAAATAAATAAATGAAATTAAAGATTTACAGAGTGGTTTTTTTTATAATAATTTGAATGATCGTTTGATAACACTAAAATGACGAATTTAAAAATACGGAATTTAGCTATTTTTATTTCACTATTCACCGCTCCAACTTGAATAATGAAACCTAAACTATTTCATCATTCATTACTTAACATTGAATAGTGAATAGTGAACTAGTTCATTATTCATTATTGAATTTTGAATTTTGAATAATGAATAATGGACGTACTTCAGCGCGGTAAAAATGACAAGTATGATGGATTTTTTTTCTGTGCCCGGTAAAAAGACCACCTACATAATGTAGTGTTCGAGTACTTCCCAGATCTATGGACAAACCGACAGGCAGGACGGAACACTCTTAGTTAATCATATATACATACCACCTAAAACTTCATTTTTGAGGGATTATATATATACATACAACCTCTAGTAACTTACCCTGTATTTCACTTTAAATGTGTCTCGTTTTATACTAATGTATAAGTGAAATATTCGGGCAATCCATGACAGATTTTGCCAAGTAGTTGTCAAGAGAACAGCAATAAAGACGCTGTTTCTTTACTGCAAATGTATTGTGTATATGTCTTGATTTTGATGTCGGGCAAACTTATGAAAGAAAACGGAAACACAAAAATCAGTATTTTTTTTTTAATTTGTTAAGGCGCATAACCCTAGAATGGTATAAATGACGCCACCAAAATTCTAATGTGATCTGTATTTTGTTGTAATACGGATTGTGTATAAGTGAGGGCCCTCATGGGGTTTTTGATTATGTGATTACTTGGCCGTTTTTTTAATGATTATTTGATTATTAAGCCAAGTATTTCATGATTATTTGATTACCTAGGACTGTATTTTTAGTTTATGATTATTTGATTACTAAAGATAAGCAAATATTTAATGATTATGTGATTATATTGGCAAAAAAATGGTGATTATGTGATTACTAGGACCCCCCCATGAGGGGCCTCATAAGTTTCTTAACATTTTGTTGAGGCAAACTCAAGATAAAAGAACAAAAACTAATTTCTTGACGTACGGACATACACACAGACAAAGCTGGAAAAACTTAATACCCCCTCCACTATAAGTCATATTTCATTGAATAACCCGATGTTTTCATCACTTAGTAACGATAATTGCTATCTATATCCTATTCTTTTTTATTTATATAAAGTTCCGGAAAAAATTTCCCTAACCGATATTAATCAGAGTCTTTTAAATAACTAGAAGGAATTCCGATCTATATATAGAAAATTATTGACCTGGCTACTGAGGTTGTCATTTGTCGCTTTTGTAAAAGGAGTGAAAAACGGGGCATGTAATATCAAAATCGGGAATACGCTGGCATTTCATAATCTATCATGTATTGTTACGTAGGGACATTTGTTCTTACGAAACAGCTTATAAATGCAAATCTTATACAGGGGCAGATCCAGCCATTTTAAAAAGGGAGCGGGTTCCAACTATATGTCCCTATTCAAATGCATTGATCGGCCGAAAAAGGGAGGTTTCAGCCCCCGGAACCCCCTTCTGGATCCGCCACTGTTACAACATTTTGATGTCTCATATAGACTTTCCAGTTCGTTTTTCATTGTATACTAGAAAGATCTCATTTTTGTCTGAATTGGTGAATCCTTTTTTAACGATAAAGAGTAATAAGGAAATGAAAATTGAATAAGGAAATAGAAACTGAATAAAGAAATAGAAACCCAATAAGGAAATGGAAATCTAATATTATAACAATGAAATAAAAACCCAATAAGGAAATAGAAACCGAACAAGGAATGAAAATCGAATAAGGAAAAAGTTACCGAATAAGGAAATGAAAATTGAATTAGGAAATAGAAACCGAATAAGGAAATGCAAATTGAATAAGGAAATAGACACCAAATAAGGAAATAGAAACCGAATAAGTAAAAAGTTACCGAATAAGGAAATGAAAATCGAATAAGAAAAAAGAAACCGAATAAGGAATGTTATTACATTGGTTGCAATGAATTACATTGATTTCCCAGTTAAATAAAAACCGATAATTTCACATGTGAAATAAACGTGGTTATTTCACTCTCTGACGTCATACAATAAGTACCGATTATCAGGTTATCAGCATGTTGATATCGTAAAATATCAGCTGCGAGACATAATATGAAGCTTTTTGTTGAGTGAGCGTAGCGAACGAGATCAACAAGCCTTCATATAATGTCAAGCAGCTGATATTTTACAATATCAATATGCAGATAATCTGATAATTGATTTATCGGGCTATATTTGCGTGTTTCGGAAGTGTTTTCTTTGTTTCACCCGCACACAAAAGATGACTTGATAAGTTCGGGTCAAAGTTATTAACGTCGGTTCAAACATTATGACGTCGCTGATATGTTAGGGTCAAAGTTATTAAGGCCGGGTCAACGTATTTGACGTCACAAAGACATGATACGGAATAATATTATTAATTTGTATATTTTAACAAATTTGATTCGTTTAGGGATAGTCACATGTTAAACTATATTTTCGAAGGTAGAGAGAAAACGGCGGATAGCAAAAAGCATATTGTACGGCAAAAAGCATATTGCACGGTTATTTTTAGAAAATATAAAAACCGATAAACTTTGTGACGTCATGTATTGAATTTCAGGATATTGTTAAACGATCTTAACGTTTTGAAACAGATGATATCTGTGATCGATTATTTGACGGAAAAAATCTTCAAATACTTAAGATGACAAACAAACAAAAAAAGCAATTGAAATAACAACTAATAGTTTGTATTGTTAAGGAGACAATATGATATCTATAAAATTCCAACAAAATCAAATGACGATTTTGATACAAATATGGTCGGAAATTAACAATATATCAAATATAGCCTTTGTATGAGGTCAATACAGGATATATCGACCCAAAGAAGTATATCGACATAAATAAGACAACTTGTGACCGAACGCCGCTATGGATTACACTCGTTTAATCCATGCATCGTTCGGTCACGCGTTGTCTTATTTTTGATATACAAATACGGCGATTAGTTATACTATAAATAATCGAAAAAGGAAAAAGAAAACAAATAAGGAAACGAAAAAGACTTTTTGAGGAAAAATATTTTGAGGAAAAAAAAATTTGAGGAAAAAAAATTTTGAGGAAAAAAAAATTTGAAGAAAAAAAAAATTTGAGGAAAAATTTTTTTGAGGAAAACAAATTTTGAAGGAGAAAAAAAAAATCAGTTTGGACTTGTAAAATTTTTCAAAATTTGAATATCGAAAAAGGAAATGGAAACTGAAAAAGGAAATGAAAATCGAAAAAGGAAATAGAAAGCGAAAAAGGAAATGAATATTGGAAAAGGAAAAAGAAACCGAATAAGGAAATGAAAATCGTATAAGGAAATGAAAATCGATTAAGGAAACGAAAATCCAATAATGAAATAGAAACCAAATAAGGAAATAGAAACCGAATAAGGAAATAGAAACCGAATAAGGAAACAGAAACCGAAAAAGGAAATGAATATTGAAAAAGGAAAAAGAAACCGAATAAGGAAAAAGAAACCAAATAAGGAAAAAGAAACCGAATAAGGAAAAAGAAACTGAATAAGGAAATGGAAATTGAATAAGGAAATGAAAATCAAATAAGGAAATAGAAACTGAATAAGGAACTAGAAACCGAAAAAGGAAATGAATAATGAAAAAGGAAAAAGAAACTGAATTAGGAAATGAAAATCGAATAAGGAAATGGAAATCGAATAAGGAAACGAAAATCCAATTAGGAAATAGAAACCGAATAAGGAAATAGAAACCGAAAAAGGAAATGAATATTGAAAAAGGGAAAAGAAACCGAATAAGGAATTGAAAATCGAATAAGGAAATGGAAATCGAATAAGGAAATGAAAATCCAATAAGGAAATAGAAACTGAATAAGGAAATAGAAACCGAATGAGGAAATGAATATTGAAAAAGGAAAAAGAAACCGAATAAGGAAATGAAAATTTAATAAGGAAATGGAAATCGAATAAGGAAATGAAAATCCAATAAGGAAATGGAAACCTAATAAGGAAATAGAAACCGAAAAAGGAAATGAATATTGAAAAAGGAAATGAATATTGAAAAAGGAAGAAGAAACCGAATAGGGAAAACAAATCGAATAAGGAAATGAAAATCGAATAAGGTGGAAATCGAATAAGGATGATAATCGAAAAAGGAAAAAGAAAACGAATAAGGAAATGAAAAAAAAAATTGAAGAAAAACTTTTTGAGGACAAATATTTTGAGGAAAAAAAAAATTTGAGGAAAAAAAATTTTGAGGAAAAAAAATTTTGAGGAAAAAAAAATTTTGAGGAAAAAAACAAATTTGAGGAAAAAATTTTGAGGAAAAAAACAAATTTGAGGAAAAAAATTTGAGGAAAAAAAAATTTAAAGGAAAAAAAAAATTCAGTGTGGACTTGTAATATTTTTTCAAAATTTGAATATCGAAAAAGGAAATGGAAACCTTATAAGGAAATGAAAATCGAAAAAGGAAATAAAAACCGAATAAGGAAATAGAAACCGAAAAAGGAATTGAATATTGAAAAAAGAAAAAGAAACTGAATAAGGAAAAAGAAACCGAATAAGGAAAAAGAAACCGAATAAGGAAAAAGAAACCAAATAAGGAAATGGAAATTGAATAAGGAAATGAAAATGAAAATCCAATAAGGAAATAGAAACCGAATAAGGAAATGATAATCGAATAAGGAAATGGAAATCAAATAAGGAAACGAAAATCCAATTAGGAAATAGAAACCGAATAAGGAAATAGAAACCGAAAAAGGAAATGAATATTGAAAAAGGAAAAAGAAACCGAATAAGGAAATGAAAATCGAATAAGGAAATGGAAATCGAATAAGGAAATGAAAATCCAATAAGGAAATAGAAACTGAATAAGGAAATAGAAACCAAATAAGGAAATTAATATTGAAAAAGGAAAAAGAAATCGAATAAGGAAATGAAAATTGAATAAGGAAATGAAAATCGAATAAGGAAATGGAAATCAAATAAGGATGATAATCGAAAAAGGAAAAAGAAAACGAATAAGGAAATGACAAAAAAATTTGAAGAAAAACTTTTTGAGGAAAAATATTTTGAGGAAAAAAATTTTGAGGAAAAAAAATTTTGATGAAAAAAAATTGAGGAAAAAAAATTGAGGAAAAATAAAATTTGAGGAAAAAAAATGAGGAAAAAAAATTTTGAGGAAAAAAAATTTGAGGAAAAAAAATTTTGAAGGAAAAAAAAATTCAGTTTGGACTTGTAATATTTTTCAAAATATGAATATCGAAAAAGGAAAAAGGAAAAAGGAACCAACTTGTGTCTGGTAGTGAAATTGAGTATGTCGTAGTTACTATCTTATCACTATTTGTTTGAACTTATATTTATCCGATCTTTAGATTTAAAATGGTGTAGATCCATGCACACAAATATTACACACATCGTTGCAATAAATTTTAATTCTTGAAGATGGACAATTTGGTAAGGTGACTTGAAAAAAATTGTTTGTTTGACACACAGTCGTCTAATTATACGTTTATTCCTTTCTAACAGACATTCTGTTATTACAAACATTAAGGTGTCGATACTCTTATGCAAATTGTTTTATTAAATTGCCATGTGTTCCAATATCAGAAGTACGCGTGCACAGTTTTATACTGCTGGTCATGGTACTGGAATGATCTGGTTAGATGACGTTAACTGCAGTAAAACAACATCTGGTATAGACATGTGTAGTTCTAGAGGATGGGGAATACATAATTGTGGCCATGGTGAAGATGTTGGTGTGAGATGCTATGGTAATCACGAATTCTTTCAAGGTACTTCGATGTATGTTCAAATATGAAAAACAGATATTTTTCTACTCGATGGGGTCAACAGTTTGTTTACCTAACTGATATATAATTTACCTTTCCTTAATGTAAGAAATGAAACATGTGATATCGCCTCCGCTAATGTCATTATTTGTGTTGATCTTAGTGGAACGTGTATGAAAATTGGCGTGAATGTAGCATTATGTTATTCTAGAAATGCAAAAAAAAAGCTTATACGTAATATCGTCATTTTGAAACAATTTTTTTTTTTTTATATAGAATACGTTTATGCGCCTGGACATAGAAACATTTTATCAAAAATGAACATTTCTCAACAACAAACAAACAAAAATACTATATAAACAACAGTTTATGCGAACAATGTTTTGTGAAGTTATGTTTTAAGTTTGACCTGAAAGACTTAAACTTACTTATAGCTTGCTTCCAATACGGTTAAGTTTTTGGAAATGAATAATCATTTCAATTAATTCAACGAAAACATAACTGACCGTTTTAGGCATAGTTCAAATAACCATTTTCATCGTTCATTTTCAGAATAATGATAGAAAAATCCACAAACAAGAAAAATCATCAATCAATAACTTATAAGAGAATAATAAAATCATTAATCATTCTTTAGTTTTCCAGTTTGTGTCATGTGTACTATTGTTTGTCTGTTTGTCTTTTTCATTTTAAGCCATGGCGTTGTCAGTTTTTTTTCAATTTATGATTTTGACTGTCCCTCAGGCATCTTTCGTCTCTCTTCTTTTACATTGGTTATAAGAGGTATAAAAACAAAGGTAAACACGCTTTCATTGACTTTACAGGTGATCTGCGCCTTGTTGGAGGAAATAGTCCAAGAGATGGCCGCTTGGAGGTGTATTACAATTACCAATGGGGAACTGTATGTAATGACCGATTCGATTCTGTTGACGGACGAGTGGCATGTAGACAGCTTAGGTATAGGTATGTTTTTGGTAATCACTTATTATTGAATGTCAGAATGTTTTATTAAAGTAACGTACACTGTTTTTTAGTTGTATGATATGCATGTTTAAAAAAATTGCCGTGTCTTAATTTCGTTTTTAGAAATGGAATATTCAGAGCGAACATTCTTTTAATACGTTGAAGATCTAATATTTTGATGTAGTATTTATCATAATTCATTTCAAGAGCTGCTGTGTATTAAAACAATAATGCAGAAAACCACTTACTATTATGTCTTTTTGTTTTAATGTAAATCCAATTCGAAAGCATGATCTGTAGAATTTTGATAATTGTCCATCATTTTTCCATAATAGTTCACTATCATTGCAATTAACTAGAGTTATACTCCAGAGCATTCCACAACATTTCTACATCGCAATGTTCTTGTTTGAGTTCTTTGATCAGTTACTCGACGAAAGCCATTTAAACTGTTATAAAATATAAACCAGTACTTCAGTACTTTCAAATTGTAGTACGGATGCTGTAGAGATATATACAGCTAGAGGTGCTTCATCAAATGCTAAAATATGGATGGATGACGTCAGCTGCTCTGCTGGTAATATACGATTGGACGGCTGCGGGCGAAGAGCTTGGGGCAGTAATGACTGTAGTCACTCTCAAGATGTTGGTATAAAGTGTTTTGGGAAATATGTAGGTAAATAGTATGTGTCATCTAGTTGTATATTATCGGATAGACAAAATAAAACTGATTAAATGTGTTTGCATGCTTAATGATGTCATACTATTTCAATATTTTATACAACTTGTCTTCGATTGTATATGTAGACACATTTGCAAATCTGTTGCTTTTAACATACTGACAAAGGGAAAAAAATAGATTGATGAGCATATGTACATGTATTCGAATAGTATTGATATTTGCACACCAATAAAATAACGCTCCACACATTTTATATTGATAAAGTGCAATGCTTTGTAAAAAATAATTTTTCTTGCTGCAACACAAATAATATTTTTGAAAACAAATGCGACTATTGAATGTCGAAACATTGTGTCTACGGTTGATTTCTAAGTCATACACATACACCTTGGGTGATTCAAAATGCCGTTTGTTTGATTCGGTGAATCTATGAAATAATCTGAGCTGATATTGGAACTTAGGCTTTTAATCAAAGTGTACAGTAAACAGTAAAATAACAAAACAAAATAACATCCTTAATCAAAATGCAAAACCAAAAGCTACAACACATGAAACGAATGGATACCAACTGTCATATGTCTTGGTACAGGCATTTCCGTATGTAGAACGTAATGAATAGAACCATGTTTGATAGATGGCTAAATATCTCACGTGTATGACAGTTGCATACAATTCCAAGCATAAATAAGAAAATAAAGTCTCAGCTTTTGAAAATATTCAACTGAACAACAGACAATATCTGTATATTGATTCAACAGGATTTTTTTTAAAGAAGACTTAGCAAAGTATGTTGTACTCATCTTTAATAAGGTTGGTGTCTGAAATTTATTCGCGCTAAGACAGTCAGTATTTACAATCATAGAAATTATAATTAATATGGGAACAGTTCAAAGAGATAAAACCCCGACAAACGAGTAAACCAACAGTCCTAGGCTATTTCTTTAAAGTGGAGTTTGAATTTATTGTTTAAGTAAGTGGAAACTGGGGTGAATGGTCTGTTTGGAATATGTGTACTACATCATGTGGTAAGGGATATCAACAAAGGAGGCGACGATGTAACAGTCCAATTCCTTCTGCAGGAGGTAGTGATTGCAATGGAACAAATGTTCAAAGACAAAAGTGCAATGTAGTAGGTTGTCCAGGTAGATATTATTTAGTTAGTTACAATCTATTAAGTATGTTTGCTTATCTTGGTTTTAAATTGATATCAATTATACCAAATCATTTGGTTTCTCCATGTAGTTCCTTGACACATTTGCCAAGTGACACCTACCTTTTTTTTAATTACTTTATTTATTGTTTAAACAATTCAAATTTAAAAATCTAAAAGAATCCTTGTTATTTTGCCTAGTATAAGACAGAAAACATAAAGGATCAAATTTCAAATACATGAAATATCTTGAAAAGCATTTCCCTTAGTGATGTGTATCTAAAACTCACTGAGTTAATATAAATAATTGGAGCGTTTCCGTTGCATATTATGTTCATGGAGAGATATGTTTACTTGTAATGCAAGTATATAAAAATAATATGAAGAAATTATCCCGAACATGCTAAAATTTGATTTTATTCTTGCATGAATCGTTCACCAAATTTGAACCATCACAAATATATGTCTTCAGAAATTCAGGTGGAAATGACCTGATTACAAAAATATATGTTATACAATTTGCAAGTGTACATTATGCATGTATAATAGAAAAATACACTTAAAAAAAAATGAAATGATATAAAAAAAATCTGATGTAATGTATCTCGCATATTTTATATTAATACATTGTGATAAATGAAACGTACGTTATACATCTCTATGTGACTTGAATAACTCGTTTTTACGTAATTCGTTATCTTGTGGGGTTGTTCAAATTTTGTTAAATGTAAATATAAGTTACCAAAAAGTGTTAACCCCAATGTCAGCAAACAACACTTTCTTAATTGAAAACTTCAATGAAATAAAGGACAGTTTTGAGCTGGTGTCATTGGTTTGTTTAACTCTTGTTTTGTGTTTTTGTTTATACTTAGATCGAAACACATTGAAAGGAGCTGTACATGGTTACTAGTGAATAAATAACTTGTTGTCTTATTAACAATTGTATTTCAAATTTGTATTTGATAGAGATTGGAGTATATGGTCAACATCTATCTACCTTGATCAAAATATCTGGCTTGATACTATCTTTCACAAGACGTTTACCAAACACTCATTGGTTAAACTCGAACAAGACATTTAAAAAGGCCAAATCAAGTACGAAGTAGTATGCGTTTCCGATTCTCCACAACTTATCTTTAAAATTCAAGATTATTGTATCGCTATCGTAAGATACTGAACTATTTCAATATACTTTATTTTAGTCGATGGTGACTGGGGTGGATGGTCTTCATGGAATACATGTAGTGCAACATGTAATGGTGGAATTCAATATAGAACACGGTTATGTAATGCACCTCAACCTTCCAATCGAGGACTTTCCTGCAATGGAATAAATGCAGACAGCCGTCCTTGTAACAATGTTAATTGTGAAGGTAATTTTGTATACATACTTTGCTTTAGCACATTATTGACCTCTGAAATCATATTTCCGATAAATCATGTAAATCTCTATTTTACGAATTTTTCCTTTTATCTTACTGACTGATACTTTTCTCTCTCAGCACAATAGAGTGATATGAAAAATTACCACTAGAACGTAAGGCGAACGTGCCGGTCGTAAATGGATTAATAACGTTGTCATAGGTAAAAAAAAAACGATGAACAGATTATCATTGATCATCTCAACTCGATTGCTTTTCTTACTTCTCCCTTACCGGCTCAAGCGAAAAAATCAATCTCGTTGAGATGACCAACGATAATCTATAATTCTTTCTTTATCATATTATAACTATAGGAAAACATCCTTTGGCATATTAACTACCCAATTTATTTCATTTAAAATCAAACAAAAACATAAAATATATAGAATGTGATCTTACAAAGAGACACATATGCTACCTGGACACATATGAAATATATTAATGTTACAAAACGGCTAGAAATGATAGATTTGTAGCGTCCATTGCGACATGATCTTCTGAATAGTGTGCTTTATGATGTAACATTGATCACTTGCTTGTTATAATAACAGTTCATGGACATTGGGGACATTGGCAGGGATCGGAGTCTTGTAATACAACTTGTGGAAACGGAATCATAAACCGATCACGAAATTGTGACAGCCCTTCTCCAATGTTTGGTGGATCTGATTGTATTGGACCTGATTTTTATATTCAAATTTGCAATCAAAGCATTTGCCCAGGTAATGTCAAATTTTGTTATTTAAGTTTAATTTACATTTTTTTTATCTGTTAGCATAGTGTTGCAAATATATTTTATTACGTGAGAGTACGGAAATTGCATCTAATTTGAAAGTTTTATCACATTTAGTTATTCATGATCCAGATACAAGTTGTCATTCTAAATCTTTATTGTCGAAGTATAGTTATGTACGAAAAAGTTCCGTCAATTTAATTTTGAATCCATATTGAATTCTAGAAAAATGGGTTTGAACTTACCTCCAAACGATCCATGATTCTGTAATGATGAGTTCCCAAATTACATCTATGCTTAAACTCACATAATTAATTATCATGTAACACATGTGTGTTTCATATAATTAGAAAACATTGACAAAAGTCCATGCTTACTGATCATTTATTTAAGAAGTAGATGTTTGTAAAATATTGTATTTGCTAAAATTCAAATGATGATTTTTGGAGAACGTGGCGTGGCGACGTGTTCCATATATTTTACTTTTATTCAGTGAAAACCTCATCTGTTGATATATACTATGTAGCGTTTTGCATATCTACATATAATAAGCAATGTTGGAATACGTCCATACTTTCTAATCAAAAATATACAAATTGCTCAGTCTTTAAAAAAAAATGTGTAAAGTGTCCGTTGCTTTTTGCTAAATAGGTTAAGTTTGGATACTGGGTTCAATATGGATACTGTGACGTAAACCTCATAAGTAATCATCGAAAGCATATTTGAATTACTTAATGTGAATAAAGGCAATAGAAGAACAAATGTATACCACCGTTCAAAAATCATGGATCGATTTAGAGAAAAAAAAATCTGGGTTACAAACTAAAACCGAAGGAAACGCATCAACTTTGAAAGGAAAACAACGAAACAACAGAAACCCTGACGTGCAACAACAAAAAAGAAAAAACAAAAACAAACGACAATACAACACATACAGAATCAAACTATAAGATAACAACTGTCATTTTCCTGACTTAGTACAGGGCATTGGTGGAAACAATTGTGGTTTGTACCTGATTTGTTGCTAGCTAAACCTCATGCGGTAATGGCTATATTAAATATACCACTTTATGACAACATTACAAATAAATGCAAGACCTTCCAGAACAGAGAAATCTACAAATAAACAATCCACTAGCACATTTCAACATGCTTACCCAATAATAACAACGAACACGAACACCATAACAGAACCACGAACTATCCGTCTTACGACTGAATCAATACTAAATAAATGACTTAAAATGTTTTGATAAGAAAATGGTATAAATCAAGATAAGGTTTGCAATTATGTTATTTGATGTATTTTATTACTAATATATTATTGTGTCATTAAACAGATAATTAATTATATATACAACTAGCTTTGTCAGTATTTCTTCTAAATCAAACTGTAAAACAAATATATTGTATACATATGGTTGCTTTAAACTAAAATCATATAACTGAACTAGGTGATTAGTTTAAAACCATGGTATATCATGAGCTCGGTATAAATCATTTAGTGAAGTTACTTTGGGTGAATCAAACTTTACTTATACTATAAAAATCGCGCTTTAAGAGAAAACAATGGTCTAGCGTTTCAATGAGCTTAATATTCATCACAGTTCAGATATAAAAAAACAGAATATTTATATTTTGTAGGTTTGCACATCTTTTATATTATATATCCACTAGAAAACACCGCGGGCGTTGAAAGTTTGTTTAATGTAGTAGAATGAATTTTTGATAATGACTAGAGCATTTTAGAAAGGATATTAAAAGTCATAGATACTTTGGGGCAGGACAATTAGTTTTCAGCCCTCCCCCTTTTTTTTCCTGTTACTTGCAATTCTTCTGTAATCTATGAACATTCATATACTATAAATAAAATATGTTTGCTATTAACTGTTTAGCAATATTTTCCAAGTTTGTGCCGTGAATAGTAAACTTGGTATTGGTAGTTATTAGCAAATACACTTTATTTATAGTATATGCATATTCATAGTATACAGAAAACACGAAAATAAATGTCCCTTCCTCAAATACCTATGAAAATTGTGTGTAATTTTAAATAGTACTCAACGGAAGTCTTGTCTATGATTTGAAAGTCCGTCCGATGTCGAAAACAATATCCGAACACTTTATTTTCTCCCAAAAATACCCAAACAGAATAATCATAAGTAAGGATGACAAAAGGGGACTATTCATAGGTCACAGAGGCATGATGACTTATTCATTGGAAAGGAATAGAAGCGACTCACAAAATGAGGTCTTCTCAATTCATAGAATATATACTTTTACTTTACATGAACGGCAAACTCTGGATTAGTTAAGTACATGATAGTTTTAAGATAAATTTAAAATTTTCATTACATTCATATATTACAATTTTATGATTGTCAGGTGCAGAACGAGTGATTTACGGAGAACCACCCAAACAGTTCTCCGCAGGACTTCTTGGAGGTGTTGCAGTTGGCAGTATTGGTGTTACCGCTGTCATTATTTTTTCTGGGTCTTTTTGTGGTCCGTAGATTGAACCCTAATTTAATTGGTAGGTTTGTGTTTGTTTTCTTTTTTTGAATTAATGCGTTTAGCTTGATAAGTGATCCAGGGTGATATCAACATTATGGCAACGGCAAAGTGTGTTTCTTTGTTGAAATACGTACAGTGGAAACCATTGAAAAATCAGAGATATTGAAAAATATTCTGATGATCAGCAATAAATTACCTTACATGGGTGTGGCGTAACCTTTAAGAATGTTTGGTCTTCAATGCTCTTTAACTTCATTAGTTTTTGGCGAATCTGGCGTAGATGGAATACGCATCACTATTTAAAACTTGGTATGTACGATAAGTTAAGTATGACTTCTAATTAAGTTAAAATAGTATATTATATTATTGTTTAGGAGTCAGCTAGAGCTAGCCTGGTGCTGGATTTGCCAGCTTTGTAAAAGACTCGTGTTCTGGTATTGTTGTTGTCTCCTTGACACATAATTTGTTACCATTCTCAATTATATGAGCCAAACAGATTTACAGAGTGAAGCATCACTTGATTTATCGTTACCGAAATATTTTCTAACTAGATGACTATGTAAAATAAGTAAAATAGAAAATGTACTAATTTGCAAGGAAAATTCAAAACGTAATGTTCTCTATCAAATGAAAAATTAAAAGATCTAACACTGAATTGGTGCAGGCCTTTTCTTTAACAAGACATTGTGCGATAAATCTGGCTTTATAGCTAACATAAACTGTAACGTGTATGATAGTCGCATATAAATATTTTATACTGACAACAATATATGGGCAAAAAAAAACCGAACAGAAATATAAGCAAAACTGTCATAATTGAGGTAAAGCAGTGTCAACATTGTATAATTATCTAAATCACTAAGAATACATAAGTATTCAACAAAATAAAACAGATGGATGTCATGTAGACACTCTGATGGTTAGGAACATAGGCAAACAGGAAATACAGGAATACAAAAACAAAACACATTACAAAATTCAAAAAAGTGATCTTTTCGATATGTTTAGGGGATGTCGACATAGCATATACAAAGCACTGTTCCTACTGTTAAATGTTTTATTAATCCACCTAACGAAAGGGATTGTTTAGATATATAACATGTATAACCGATAGTTTAAACCGTCAAGTTATGTATGGGCCTTCTGAAAGTCATGGATCTTGTCACTTTGGTCGTTCTCCTCTTTTCAATATCTTTTGCAAAGGTATTGCACACAGAGTGACAATATGTGCATTATCTTATAGCAAGGGCTTGATTGATTCTCTCACAATAAAGAGGTTTTCTTTTAATTTTCGCAAATTTGGTAGTACGTTTACTATGTGGTAGTCTTAATTTCTTTGAATGCAATGGAGGTTACATAATTTATGCCATGTGTAACTTTAAAGGTATCCTCTGATTAAAATATAAAATATATCAAATTGTATCTACCCTCGAACAAAGGGAAATTAATTTTAGGAACTGACGATTTCGTGCATTCTTTGGAAAAATTGTTTAAAAATTGTACAAAACGCTGTTCTTCCTTCAACGAAGGTACTGACAAGCAACGTGTTCTACAAGAGTTTTATTCCTACCTTGGGATTGTCTTTCTATATTGTTATGTATTTTTCTAGGTTAACATGTAATTGTAAAAGGAAACATTATTCGAATGAAATATAGGTGGTACGTTGGTATAGATTTAAATAAAGTTGTATCAATTTGTTTCTAATCAACTGAATTTGTTATTAATTTTTTTAGCCAGGACAAATGAAAACGCAGGGTATGTATCAACTTTATAAAAAACATATTTCACTTAATATATATGTCTACTGAATTAACATTCTTTAAAAACTTGTTCAGACCCCATTGCAATTTGTAATAGACACACATTTTTGTGGAAAGGAACCCCTGATTAGATATATATCAGTGACTTTTCCAAAATTATTTAAATTGTTTTCATTATTAGGAACTCGGAGAGTTGCAAGTTATTGCATAGTTGTATACTCTGGTTAAAATTTTAATGAACATACATACATTTTTTTATTAAGTTGGGTAAATTCAACATGCCATTCTAATCAAAGATATCTAAACAATTTCAACAATTGCGACATTGTGATCAACTTTGACAAAAGGTGGTGGGATGTACATGTAAGTTCCATCAGACGTTGTATAGTATTTTCGAGTCATTGCATTGGTAAATGAATCCAATATTGTTCTTTAACAACATAATTTTCGTTTGTTTTGTGTCTTGCTAAAAAAAACGAAATAGAAAATTAGACAGAATGAAATGGACTGATTTATGGAATAGGTACAGCGCCTACCCATCACTTGGTGTAACAATTAAGTTGATTTGGAACCAATAAGACACACCCAACTATACTGTGTTCAACGATAAAATGTTTTCTTTGATTTAATCAATTGCATTATAAAACCTGAAAGTTAATACGTATGTAAAACTGCAATGAACATGGAGGGTCACGTGTTATAGCATCTATGATTTCATGATTATTGTAAACGATGTAAAACGATATTATACACATAACAAAATAACAAAGTAAATAATAACTCAATAAATCCAGGAACACGCTCCGGACGCATAAAATCAAAATAATGTTATTTTCGATGAGTCGTTTGTAGACGAAACACACGTCTGGCGTATATACAAAATGTAGTCCTGATATCTAGGGTAGTCAACACTTCGGTGTTGTCATGAATATCAATAATGTGGTCATTTTTATAAATTTCCTGTTTACAAAACTTTGAATTTTTAGAAAAACTATGGATTTTCTTATTCCAGGCATAAATTACCTTAGCCGTATTTGGCACAACTTTTTGGAATTTTGGATCCTCAATGCTCTTCAACTTTGTATTTGTTTGGCTTTATACAAATTTTGATATGAGCGTCACTGATGAGTCTTTATGTAGACGAAACGCGCGTCTGGCGTACTAAATTATAATCCTGGCTCCTTTGATAACTATTTACACCACGGGGTCGATGCCACTGCTGGTGGACGTTTCGTCCCCGAGGGTATCACCAACCCAGTAGTCCACTTCGGTGTTGGCATGAATATCAATAATGTGGTCATTTTTATAAATTTCCTGCTTACAAAACTTTGAATTTTTCGAAAAACTAAGGATTTTCTTATTCCAGGCATAGATTACCTTAGCCGTATTTGGCACAACTTTTTGGAATTTTAGATCCTCAATGCTCTTCAACTTAATACTTGTTTGGCTTTATAAAAATTTTGATATGAGCGTTACTGATGAGTCTTTATGTAGACGAGACTAAACGCGCGTCTGGCGTACTAAATTATAATCCTGGTACCTTTGATAAATAATTATTCATTTAATATCACAAAGCTATATTCTCAAAGCATATGGGGTGTTAAATTAATCAACGTTTTTGATGTGGTCTGAATCATGAAAAAGGATCCCTTGTAAAGGAAAGTAAAACAGTTGAATGAATATAATTGATCATGTTTCAGCAACAACCAACGCCTTGGTGAATTACGCGCAACCAGCCAACCAAACGAGTATGGACGCAGTCAACGTTCTAATGGTACACACAGTGCTGTGTATGACAATATTGAGATTGGTGGTCATACAAATACTCAGATGAATTGCAATAACGAGGAATTATACGAGAATTTGAAATTATAACGAAATAATAAAAGTTGTATGTTTTTTTTTCATTTATATCAATATTAAACTTTAGTTCTACTTTGTTTATATATAACGCATCTGTTTTACGTGATTTTTTTTATAAATAAAACCGTAAGTTTCTCAATCGTATTGTTTTATACTTTTATTTCATATAGCCGGCTTTACGGTGTCAGGTTATCTCATTGTAAAATGCCATGAGTATAATTGCTTTCATCTATTTCATCTAAAATATGGTGCATTAGTGTTTTATGAGAAATTAAACCACATTCTCTTATGTTTTATTTTTTTTTTATATTTGCAATGAATTGAAAGAAGGGCAAACATTAATGTCGTGATTGAATATTCCTATCACGACGACTAAAACCCAAAAAGTACTTATATAATAACGTAATATTAGAATAAGTACAAACTGTTTAATCTTTTGTAATTATTTTGCATTAGACCGGCAATAGCGTGGATACCATATCAATAAGTTTGATCAGGAAGTTTAATATTTGTGACCAATTTAAAAGGATAAATATAACTATAGGTTTAGAAAGAAAAAAAGTATTTTTATCAGTTAATTAGGCTCCTCTCCTTGACATGATTGTATATGCACGTTGGATCATTATCAATATATACAAATGGAAAAAAGTAATGCAACACCTTGATTTTTTAAAACTTGAAAAACCAGCCTCTTATTTTGGATAAAATATGTTAAAATATTTGTAAAATAATATTGAAACGTAGTTATTGATAACATTGGCATTAAAACGAACAAAAAATGTATAAATAAAATGTTTTATCTAACCAAAATTTTTATAACAAAATGAAGTGTTTTTTTTTGTACGAAAACAAGGCTTTTTACAACTTTACTGTAGTCGAACTTTACAATGTCAGACGTTTCACAATTAATCTATAGATGATTGTTCATATCATGGTTGATCGTTATACGCTAAAGAATTAGTACTTTGTGCGCAGCCTTCATTCAATCGGATAACCGCATCTTCTGATTCCTGCCATAAGTCGACTAATTTGTTACTAAGGTAGCAGCAACCATTCCTGACGGAGGGTATTGTTTATTTCATGAAATGTTTGAACTGGGGTGTCCTTTCGTGCACTTTACGCCCAATAGTGTCCCATATATGCTCGATATGCTTTAAATGCGGGCTACGATCGGGCCAAGGAAGATAAACCGAATTCCATTGAAACAATGGATCTTCCTCAACGATTCTAATTTCCAACTTTTGCGAGCTCAGTACTTTATTGGATACGGGCAACTGTGTGTCTGTTCGTAGGCAATGGTCCCCGAAATGGTCTTATCGCACGATATTCAGTAGCGATGAGCCGATCTCGAACGGTTCTTGTTTAAAGTCTCCTGAATGGTCATCATTCTCTTTTTAGGATTGTATTGTTTGCAATGGGTTTCCTTCTGACAAACCTTCATTTTGCTTGATTTTCCCTAGCAGATGTTATAGGGGGTCTTTAACATCGTTTGTTGCCTGATTTGTATTCTCATTTTTATAGTGGAATGGTGATGACCAACAATACGTGCAATTGTCACAGCGACATACCTGCTTCTCTCATGCTGATTATCTGCCATCTTGCTGCAGTTTTGAGTTGTAGATGACCAATGACAAGGTGTCAATCACATAACTTTATAACTTTGGTTATTTAAAGTGTTATATACAATGAATACCATGAGGATAAAAACATCAGTTTTATTGTTTACGAGTACAGTATCTGCATGTGCAGATAAGAACATATCGAGTCGATGTTTAATGATTTAACTCAGGTGATATTTAAATAATGTTTAACTAGTTCTATTTCAACAAATTATATAAAAAAAAAAAAAAAGTGGTTTTTTTAATTTGAATTTGAATTTGGTGTTGCAATACTTTTTTCCATGTGTATAGGTCACAGTACGTGATTACATAGAAATCCTTGATTCGACAAAATGATTTTGTTTACGACTCGGACTATACGAAATGTGATCAAAAACTTGTATCAACGCAAACCGTATGTAATCAATATTGTAAATGTTTCGTGTTTATCCGTCTGTATATATAAGACATTTTCAATACTTGTTTAGTCGACTAAGATGATTCAGTGATGGCAGTGATCATTAGATTTGTTTTCTTCACACTTTTTTTCTGCATGCATGAAGGTATTATTGATTTGATATGTGGTATACCATTTTTATCATGACAAAGTCATGCGGATAAAGTTTGAATTTTTTATTCAAGAGCTATGGTCTTAGGACTAATTACCGCAAGTAATCTGTTTTTCCACATGTTGTAAAACGATTTTATGCTGTAAAGGATTATCAGTTGCATGAAAATGTAATATATTTCAGTCGACATTCATAAGCCGTATTGAGAATATTTATCTTAATATTAGTAAAAATAGTTAATTGTTGTTTGCTTTCCAATAATCCAAAAATACATGAATACGTAAAGTACACCAAGTGTATATGAATAACAAGTCTGTATTTATATGCCGGTACAGTTGACAACCACTTAATAATATATAAAATTGGCAACATGATTTACATTTTTTTCAAGCAATTTTAGGTTTGAATGAACAGTAGTTGTTTCTAATTAGCATTCACGGTTTTGTAAAAACAGTACCCAATTAACTTCCGATGGTTCAGTACAAAGTACATGATAAAAGTTGCAGTGACATAAATAATTGTTTATATAGCTTAAAACAAAAAATCATGTTATGGATTACAATTACAGGAATATAAAATAAGTATGGATGCTTCAATGTATTTGACAATTTTTAAAATTGTATGATAAATATCAATTGCAAACAGTAAGTCAATTAAACGTCAAAGACAACAAAAAAGTTCAAACAATCCAAAATAGAGAAAATATAACGTGTAAGGTGTTTTTTTTTCAATCGACTGATTAAGTTTAATTTCAAATGTAGGATTCTTCAAGTCAAGCCTAAAGTATAAACTTGTTTTTCAAAACTTTTGTTTAAATTGGTTTTAAAAATGTTGTCAAATTTAAGCTTTATAATAACGCTCGTCATTTTGTTGTTTAAGGAATGACTGTAATATGTTTCTGTCTATGAAGAAATAACATCACAAATGTGGTGTACACTAAATAACACGCGTAGCGGCTTATTTTAAAGTGTGCACCGCATTTTGTATTGTATTCAGTAAAGGCAGAATATAACAGTCATTTCTTATAATTTTATTCTAAATTCCCTTTTAAACTGGAGTAAATCATAAAACAAAGTTGACGACGTTACGGTCACATGACAAATTATGTCTTCAAGCTGATAAACAAAACAACCGCAGCCAATCAGAAACGCGTGACATTCAACATTAAATTATAAACGAATAAAAAAAACACCAAAGGATTAATATTCGAATAGAATCGTTGCGGATAAACAAGATTAATGTTTTTGCTACTGATAAGCTGGTTGAAAATACAAAGAAACAGAACATCAATTTGATGCGACCTTGTAGTAAAAAGTAAAATCACAAAAATACTGAATTTTCAGTAAAATCAATTCGGAAAGTCCATAATCACTTGCGTATACAAAATTAAACAGACGACAATAATATTGAAAAAAAATCAATAACCGTGGATCCCCCCCCCCCTGTTTTTAAATAGATAAGAAGGAAGTGATACTTGACATGATGATTTATCACGCACAGAAATATATAAATCATGCAGCACGTTTGACTAAACGGCGGCAACATTTTGTTATTTCATTGTCTGCAACAGATGACAGATCAACTATACGTAATATAGAATATACATATGAACGAGAATATCTTAAGAAAAAGTTTAAACATATGGAGATGACATGTATCTCAATATATAATCGAATTAAACTTTTGAAAGAAATCTGAATGCCTATTTTGAATCAAATGTCTGTAATCACAATCACTTTCAATATTGCAAACATACAACAAAAACAGACTTCACCACGCTTTGTGATGCATTTGTGTTTTGATTATTTATTGTTTGCAGTACATGTGTTTATCAACAGTGTGATGTGTATATCCATTTTCAGCACGTCATATTAAATGCATGTAAGCTTTAATAGAAAGGAGACTAAAAGAACAGTTTTCATTACTTGTAAGTTATTCTTTTATTATTTCATGTTCTGCCTTATCTTCGTTAAAATTATACAGTAGACGTACAAGAAAAAAATAACACTAAACCAGAGCATATAAAAACATTGAAACACAATCGTTATAATGAAAAATAAAACGCTGTCAAACAGATTATGTAATTGGCGGGATTAAGTTTTCCAGGTCAGATTTATTCACAGTTTTGTTCAAAGCCAAAAGCAATTTTGGGCTTATTTTTTTTTATTTATTTTTTCAAAAAAACCTTTAACAGTTGTGTTCTAAAATCAAAATGTTTCAATAAATAAAAACTCTTTCTTTTGTATATGACATTAAACCCGTCAAAAATAGTGTTAAGATACAATTTGGAAATACGTGTAATCTTATATTCACTGACCATTTTGTAATTCATAAGCCGATACAAAATATAGATAAAGCAAGTGTTAGTCGGTTGACACTTAACAAAAGACACTTAGCAAATACTACAAAACTTCTTCTTTTTTTATGTTCATCTATAACATTAACAAATCACGTTCCACATTTGATCTTTGTCGTTTCCTGTCTTCTTATAATTTAACTAGGAAGTTTTCTTTAAGTATAATACTTATATAACATTTAAGGTCGATGGCGCTTTTTACACGTAAGTACATTTTATACAGTGTTGTATATGTAACTTTAGACAAAATCTTCTCTTATACACTTTTTAATAATATTATTAATAAATCAATATGATTTATTATTTACAATATCATTTTATTTGTTTGAGTTATACAGAGTTACCTATCAATGTTTTAAATGCGATATCAATTAAATAAAAACATTTAGTTATTGGAAATTTACCTATGACTAATCAGATTCAAACCAATTAAATTCTTATTATAAATTTTTGTCTTTGTGCAAAGAAAAAAAAAACAGCATACCATCACCATACTTCGGTATTTTTACTGAATTGAACAGAATGCAATGATATTAAAAAAATCAATAACAGGGGATTTTTTTCCTGTCTTTAAATAGAAAAGAAGGAAGTGATACTTGACATGATGATAATTCATCACCAAAATTACATACAGCATGCTTGACTGAACAATGGCATCATTCTATGATTTCCTATATCAGATGACAAATCAACTATGCGGTATATTGAATAGCCATTAGAACAGGAGTGTATTTAACCAAAAGTTTAAAAATATGTAGATAGACATAACCCATGTCTTAATATATAATCGATTTAAACTTTTTGGAAGAAATCTGAATTTCATACTTGAAATAAATGTGTATGATCACAAATATTTTAAATATTGCAAACAAACAGAAAATATAGACTACTCCTTGCTTTTTAATGCGTCTGCCCCTTTTTATACTAAAATATTATATTATAGTACAGGTGTTTATGCACAATGTGATATTTACATCCCTTTCAGCACGCGCAATACAAGTTATGTTACCTTTAACAGGGACAATACGTTATCAACAAAACTGTTCAAATTATTCGTGAATTCTTTTTTATCATTTTATGTTGTGTCTAATGTCTAACTATTGAACATACACTGGACGTACAAAATAAATTAAACTAACAGCAAAAACTTTATAAGATTAATAATTTATATCAGCATTTTACTATAATATTACATGTATATATTATTGATGATTAGTGGGGCGCTTGGCATTAACGATAAACATTTCATTATTTTCAGCATGGAACATTACTTCTGATTTAGACTAATTACTTATACTGGGATATTGAAACTGATATGTTGATTTCCCCCCATATATCTACAACGTTTTTTATATGTTTCCTTGTCGTTGAAGGACAGGATGATGGTAAGTCACTATTTTTGAAAGTTCTTTGTTCGTATGTTTTACTTCTATAATTATTCATATATAAATAATGGGTTACGTAATTATATCAATACTTGATACTATTTTGTGTACCATTATTTGTCTGTTTGTCCACATTTTTATTAAACATTTATTTTTTTGACAACATAGTCTTAGTCAAACAGAATAGTATGGCCCTTATTGCCTTTGCATTGTGGCCATAAGTCTTTAATAACTGCTGTTGAAATTAACAAATAGTAATACGGTTTGTGTGGTTATCTAGTCATAAATAATCTAGTAAGAATACTTCATTCTTATGATGTCAAAATTAACATTTAACACAGACTTGTAACGCGTTACACAAGACTTTTACAAGAAATCTATTTCTATTTTTAGTCTTTTACTTTTAATATCGGAATTGAATTCGATCATCGCCTGGTCTTCAGTTAAATAACTTGAATGTAATTATAAATGATAAAATTGTTAATAGGAAAAATGGGTCAATTTTATGACTAAACGTAATATAAATGAAGTAGCGTACTTGTACTGTTTGAACATTTGGTATGTGCTTATAATTCTTATTTGATTTGCATATCAGGAAATACGTTAATATGATTGGTCGAGAGGACTTCCGGTAGCTATTCATGACGGTTTTTTTTTCGACGGACGACGTTGACCGAATTTCTTTTCGTTACAATATAAACAAGATGGTGGGGATAATAAAACACTACAAATCGACGTTATTTTCACGTCGCGTTAATCGTTAATTAAATAACAAACATAAAACATTTGTTTGAATGATTATAACAGTTTTTGTAGTTTATATTTTATCAGAAAGCATATTTCATGGAATACATATTTTTGCGTTAACCAACAAATATATGCATGCGCCAGGTTTATACATTGACCCTCATATACATTTATGTGTGGTAGGGATTATGAGTGTGGAAAAATAAATTTGTTCGATTTTAAAGAATTATAAGGATTAAACGCCTTTTTACAGGACTTAATTGGTGTATAAACTGGACTAAGTCACCCAAAACAATTTATTTGTTTGTGAGTGAATTGGTCGAGTTTATACACCAATAAATTCATTTAAAAAGGCGTTAAATCCTATAATTTAAACTCGTTCATTCTAATTATATGGTGTGTGAAATTAACAAAGGTATTAAAAATTACAAATTTATACAACAAATATACCAGACTATAATACAGAATACGTAAATCTTGCGTTTTTTTTACAGGGGATCTACGATTAGTTGGAGGAAATTATCCCTCAAAAGGACGCCTTGAGATCTATCATAACTCTACATGGGGAACAATATGTGATGATGGTTTCACAACTCCAGATGCAAATGTGGCTTGTCGACAACTTGGTTACAGGTATACGAAAACAAGCAATACATAACCCGTTCTGATGGAATGATCTGTAGCGGATATCAGGTTGTCTACTCTTAGACGGAAGGATATCAACCGTTTATCATAATGTTTACATA
This sequence comes from Mytilus galloprovincialis, assembly GCF_965363235.1. NCBI lineage: Eukaryota > Metazoa > Mollusca > Bivalvia > Mytilida > Mytilidae > Mytilus > Mytilus galloprovincialis. Next base: position 47,768,717 of record NC_134848.1, on the reverse strand, counting down.
TTTTAAATTGCTTTTATTAGCCGCTAGTCACAATATAAGGCTTTTTGTCCAATGAGCGTAGTGAACATGCTAAAAAAGGCTTCATATTGTGTCGCAGAGCTGATGAAATACGTAAATATGCAAATAACCAGATAACCGATTTATATGTTTGTATCTGTGTATTTTGCAATAGTTACATCACTTGCTTAATTTATATAACATCTCAAGAAAGCAATGTATCTCATGCTATTAATATATCACTTATCAAACATCTGTTTTAGAGGTGAAGAATTCAACATTTTAAAAATTAACTTTTTATATTTCACTTTTCATATACCTTCTGCCCTATCATATATTGCGTTTAACTATATCAGGTAAAACGTTACTCATGTGTGTGGTTATTCTACATGGTTCATGAAAATCTAAGTGTTCAAGACACACAAAACAAACTGCTTATTAATGGATTTAGCTTGCACTTCATTTTCTTTTACTAATATATTAATTATTTTTTTTCCCAAAAGGACATCCTCTTCAACATCTTACATGGCAGGTGGTGGAACAGGCCCGATATGGTTAGACGATATGAGTTGCGATGGTACAGAAAGGAGAATCGATAAGTGTAGTCATCGCGGATGGAATACACATGATTGTGGCCATGGTGAAGATGTTGGCGTAAGATGTACAGGAGAATATGATGGTAAAAAAAATAGAAATATGATTTGTTTTAGTTTTAACAACTTCTAAAAATATTTGAGAATCGTTACATATGTTAGGAAATGTGTTCCAGAACAGTTTCTATACCAATTTTATATACGCCTGCAGACAAGATTTTGAATGAAGCTGTTCCATACTAGATAGGTTTTGCACAGCTATATCATAAAACAGACTTTTTTAGTATTTTCAGAGGATTTGGTTTTTGAAAATGCTAACCTAGCATTGATTCTTATAAATCTACCGTAGAGTAAATTTTGAAAGGACGTTCCAGCATTTTGTTAGTTCTAGCTCTAGAACAATTTTGGGACGCATTTTATCAATAATTTTGTTTGTTGAGATGAATCGTTTTTCCCCTTCTTTTTAATTGATATATGTATTTTTAAATTGTCATATTATTGTATAAAAATATGTTTTTTTCTAGTTTTACGGTATGTGATGATTAAGTATTGGTCTGTTTTTATATTGTCAGTAATATTTTAATTTGTCAAGGCTTACATGTATGACAGTATTTACCAAAATTATCTTTACATATATAATCACATCAGGTTATATACTGGCTTGGTATTCAATCAGTTATACTTGGGTATAAAACCCATGACACAAGTCTAAAGTCACTTTGTAATCCAAGTGGTTTGCTATAAATACACATGAAGACAACAAAGAAGCTTCTCTGATGTTTATACACAAAACGCCGCCTCTATGATAATCAAGTTTCATCTTTAAAAGGCGCGCATTGAAATACAAAGTCCTTTAGAGTAGACGAATGCAGCACTTCAAGGTGTTCATAGCAATAATTCATTCCCAAAATTAGTTGTCAAGATTTTGAAAGTACTTCGGAAATCTTAATAAATTCGTGTAAATGATGGAACAGTCCTTGCAGTTGTTTGTTGTTTTTATTTTACATGTATAAACTTATCATGGAACCAAAAAAAATACATTAGACAATCATAAGTAATAAATCTTTCAAACGACTAGTACATTAAAATTTATATCAAGTTGTTTGTATGTAGATTAGACCGTTGGTTTTCCCGTTTAACACTAGTAATTTTGGGGCCCTTTATAGCTTGTTGTTCGGTGTGAGTCAAGGCTCCGTTTTGAAGGCCGTACATTGACCTATAATGGTTTATTTTTATAAATTGTTATTGGGATGGAGACTTGTCTCATTGGCACTCACACCACATCTTCCTATATCTATGTAAGTATTTTACATATTTTACATTGGTAAATTGTTTTTCCCAGCGAGTATATTCTTATTCCTTTTTATCTATCTTTTGTAACTAGAAAACAATGCATAAAAACTCCAAATTAAAGCCTCTTCTACCCCGTAGAGAACCAAGACACAGAGAAATGTTTGAATTGAATATCTTTCGTTAATATTATAAATTTAAAGGACATTTGGAATAAAGTAGCTCGGGTGTCTTCTTTTTTCTTGTTTATTGAAGTAGCAGATACCGTTGGTCTAGATCTTTGATAAATGAGCAAGTTTTGAGAGAAGTATGTAATTTATGTGTTATATTTTTGATGTAAATATAGAAAAGTGCAGGTTTTATCATAATTATGGCTGTAATTTAAAAATTAAAAAAAATCTCAATTGTGTTTGATCGGTTTTTTTCCAACTTTGCAAAATGAAGTGAGATAACTCAGAAAAAATAGTTTCATGATGGAAAGTGTTATAAATTTACCTATTTTAATCTGTAGCAAGTTGGATGACCATTTTTTTTCTTTTTTTTTTTTATCTGAAAGCATGTTTAACACTGCCATTAACCAAGGGAGGTTTAGCATGCCACAAAACCAGGTTCAACCCACCATTTTTTCATAAAATGCCCTGTACCAAGTCAGGAAAATGGCATTGTTTTTTGTGTTTGCTTTGTTTCGTTGTTGTTTCGTAGTTGTCATATATTTGATAAGTTTCCCTCAGTTTTAATTTGTAATCCGTATTTGTTTTTTCTCTATCGATTTAGAAATTTTGAACAGTGGTATACTACTGTTGCTTTTATTTATAAGAGCTGTCTTTTCGTTTAATATCTTAAAATTATATCAGACTGTTTTCTTGTTACCCCACACAATTTGATTTTCAATCGATTATCTATACACAATCAAACAATATTGTACAAATTGTTGAATAAAAGTCCGGTGACCTATACATTTTTGTTTATTTGATTAAAACTTCATTTTAATAAATTATTAAAAAACGTCTATCAATTTGAATTAAGACGCCCCCCCCCCATCCACCTTTATACCAATTTTTGTCAGTATAATAACATGCTACCGGTATTAAACGGTCAATTTCATGTTTATTTCAATATTATTCGTTAATTTCAGCTTTCTTAACCAGTTTCATTTGTCATATTCTCGAAATTATATACTCATATTGCAGTTTATAATATCACATTATTTTGCCTTCAGGAAATGGAGACTGGGGTTCATGGTCAATCTGGACAAGGTGTAGTTCTAGTTATGAATCTTGTTTTCAAACGAGAAACCGCCTATGTAATAATCCAGTATAATTGTCAAATCGTTTATATTGTAATGGGAAGTCCTTTGAAGTACTCAAATGCAGTACTGCAAGGTGTAGAGGTATGGTTGTCTTCTATTTTATCGTAATTTCTTGAAAGCAGTTGTAATCTATCTTTTAGATGCTACTGAAAATATATCCAAGGTACAACTAAAATCTTAATAAATTAATATGAAAAAAAAAAGATAAGATGCTAGCTGTTATTCGTTGTTTTTGATTTACTAGTGTTGAACTTATTATGACAACAGTACATTTCTGTCACACAATTATGGGTGTTTAACCTTTGAAACAACGAGTGTGTAACATTTTATGATAAGTAGTTAAACAAATATTACAATGTTTTATGTAACAATTTTTAATTACGCCAGTATACTACTATTGCCTTTATTTGACACATATTCTTTCCTGGTATACTGTTTTTTTGTCTTCACAAAGTATGTTTTTATTCTTTTTAATCCATGTTGTGTTACTAGAAACACATATAACATTGAAGTGAAGACATCCACGCTCCATGAAAATCAATATACAGCTAAGGGTTTGAATATTTTTAGTTGCTATGACAAAATTATAGAAAAAATGGATTTAAACACATTAATGTCAGAATAGTAGAATGTTTTAACTTCTGTCAATGTTATGGTTATCTAAATATAATTCGTTTTATTTCAACTTTACTGATAGTGTTACTGTCTTTTTCTCGAAATCATTTTCATATTGCAGCCTTCGATTTTTAATTATATTTCTGATAGTAAATGGAAACTGGGGATCATGGTCAAGCTGGACAACGTGTAGTGCTAGTTGTGATTCTGGCTTTAAAACAAGAGACAGAGTCTGTAACAATCCGGTGCCATCAATTAATGGTTCATACTGTAATGGGAAGTCCTTTGAAGTACTTAAATGCAATACTGCGAGATGTCGAGGTATGCTTGTATTTATGCTTGTGTTATAAAGAGGACTTATTTCACACTGATAAATGTACATAGAAGAAATAACGATGTTGGCTGATTAAGTATGCTTTCGTTCGAGCAGCTATTAATTAGTGTAATGTCCAGTGGAATGCATAAACGTTAAACCTACGCCTTAAAAGAATAACACAAACAAAAATAAATCAATAATGCAATGTAGTTCAAACAAGAATGAGAGGAAATAATGTATTACATAATAAGATAGTACGGTCACTACGTACAGAATCGCTTTGCTGCAAAGTGTTCTTACACAAATATTGAAGTTCTGTTAGAATTCTTTTTCCATCCAATCAGCACATTTATTTCATAACAGTTTATATATAAAAAAAGAAGATGTGGTATGATTGCCAATCTGACAACTCAACAAGAGACCTAAATGACAGAAATTAACATCTATAGGACATCGTACGACCTTCAACAATGAGCAAAGCCCACACCACAAAGTCAGTTATAAAAAGCCCCGAAATAAAAATGAAAAACAATTAAAACGAGAACACTAACGGCGTTATTTATGTACAAAAATGAAAGAAAAACAAAATTTTACACATAAATTAACGACAACCACGTGCACTGAATTACAGGCTCCTGTCTTGGGACAGGCACATACAAACATATGATGTGGCGGGGTTAAAAATGTTAGCGGGATCCCAACCCTCCCCCTAACCGGATTGCTAGTTCAAAACCACTAACAACTACTAAAAAACAACATGCATCTAAGATTAAATTATATATCTGTACACATCCAAAGTTCAATGGATTTAATATAAAGACGTCATAACATCAGAGAAAAACTTAACCATAGACTATTATAATACAAACAAAAATGACAGCATTGTTTTTTCATCGTTTCAGTTGATGGGAGTTTGGGAAGCTGGAGTATATGGTCAGTTTGCAATGCAACTCGTGGTGGTTGCGTAAAGAAACGTAAACGTAATTGCAACTATCCATGTCCATCCGCCGGGGTATCGACATGTTCAGGGATTGGTGAAGAAACACTACTTTGTGCCACAAGTAAATGTCCAGGTGAGTATTTGTTTCTCAAAACTGTATTTTTCAAGTTTCTATGTTATGCTTTTCGAATCGATTACCATTGTAAATCAATAGGTCAGTTAAATATGTTTTCCAAAAGACGCCTGTTATATGAATGCACCTCCTTTTGTCATAACTAAGTTGTTTTCTTTTTATCAAGTTAGTTATTTCTAAAACACACAACAAAGATGACGTTTAGTTTATATGTCACTCATTTGAATGACTTTTTACAGCACACTTGCGACTTTCACGAATTTCAAAAATAAAATCACTTTTACTGGTGAGTATCTAATAAGTTGCAACTGTCCGCATCAGGAACATATACATATTAGAAACTGTTTTTATCAATCTATGTTTTAGTCAATGGAGACTGGACAGATTGGCAAGTATGGAGCGTATGTTCGTCCTCGTGTGGTTCAGGAATTAGGAAAAGGACTAGACTTTGTGATAATCCGCCGCCATCCTATGGCGGTAGGTTATGTAATAGAAATACTTTAACTTGGGTTCTTGCAATACACATGAATGTCCTGGTATGTATATTGAATGATTTTTTGGTAGATTGGCTATTTTTTTAGCAATAAATAAAAGGTTAATCAAAACTAAAATTGCTATCACTGAGTCCGATATGATTAAAAATTCATTTTAAATATTACGCCAGTAATTAAATAAGAATACGATGTCATACTAAGTAACACCGTTTCATGTATGATAATAACAAGCCTAGAAGGTGCATAATATTATGCATATGGCAACTTTATATTTACGCGAATCTTTTATCAAGGAACTACATACAAATCATCTTTGTAGATATGCAGAAATATTCTAGTACAAGTATATGAAATATAACTATTTTCCAAAGGAAAAGTCAAACTCATAAGTCATAATTTTATGACAAATCAAAACGAAAACACAAAAACAGCAAATAGACAAACAACAGTATGCAAAACACATAATAGAAAACTGAAGACTGGACAAAAAACCTATCATCATATGCCAACCGGTGATAATTATAACTTTTATCATCACATTCGAGAAAAAAAGATAGGATTTTTGTAACGAATATTTGAATATATTCGTCACCATGTGTGCAACGAATCTTCCATAACAGTCAAACAACTTGTGATGGCTGCTTTCTTTCACTTCAATAATATATAATACAAAACAAGTTATGTCAATCTCATTTAAATGCCTGATTGGTCTTTACTGTAAGAAATATACAATGATCTTGTTGTTTGTTATTCAAGTCGATGGTGAGTGGAGTGGATGGTCTTCCTGGAATATCTGCAGTGCAACATGTAATGGTGGAATTCAGGATAGAAATCGGAAATGTGAATTTCCTGCAAACGAACACCCATAGAAAGTCGTCCTTGTCACATCCTCGATTGTGAAAGTAATTTGATGTTTCATTTTAGAAATATGTTATTTGAGTCTAATTCAGGTTACGTGCCGACTCCGGTCTATTTATGATTATATCTTTTTTTCTGCGTCTGATTTCAAAAGTGCGGATAGAGCCTGCATCTTATTTGTGACTTGAGATGCTTTCGCTGATGTCAAACCCGGTCTCGCTCCTTTTTAGTACAGAACATGAGATTCAATTTCGTTTGTTACATTGATTTATATCTTACAAATTATTTTTTTGAGTTGACAACATCGGTAAACAACAGTTACTGTCGGGCAAATATACTCATATTTATCATGTATTTGTGTATAGAAAAATGTTAAAAGCCATGCCTGGAAACATTTCATTATTGGCGGCAATATTAACTAGGTATCATTGACTCATAATTACAAAAGGTATTACAAAACTAGTGCATAGCACTGGTCCCCAATAATGTTTTGAACTGGACAACACAACACAAGTAGCAGTGTCAATATTAAGAACGCATATAACAAAACTGTCTGTGACTCGTTATCGTTCATATTAATTTATTATTTCGATCATATCATATGCTTTTCTACAAAACAATTATAACTTTGTAGTTGATGGGCAGTGGGGGACATGGCAAGAATGGGAAGTTTGCAATACTACCTGTGGAAACGGAACTCAACAAAGATTACGAAAATGTGACAATCCTTCGCCGTATTTTAATGGATCTGAATGTATAGGACTTGATATTGACATCCAACCTTGCCATCAAGGGATATGTTCAGGTAAAATCAATTGGTGATCTTGTATCCTATTCGTGGTTTATATACACTTGTTCTAGTGTACTCATACAATAGATTCATATATATCAGATCCTGTCTTTGTTCGATACGCAGGCTGAAATATCTTAGAAGTGAACAGTAGATTTTATAAAATATTCTTCTTTCACATATCTTTAATGTGGTGAATATTTTTTAAAGCGTTATGAACAGATTTAAGTTACTTAATTCATCGCACAGATCAAAAGTGTTCCACCTCTGAAGTTTTGAGGTAGAACCCTTTAGTGTAGTGTTTTTACTGACTCTTTATCTTTTTGACTTTTTTTTAGTCATTTTATAGAAAATATGTGGTTTTCCCCAGACATCGTTCACTGCTGTGACACTGCGAAGTACCGACATATAAACAACACAATCAGACGTTCCGTATAATAGCAAATTTATGATTAGTATTTTTCATAAATGTACATATTATGATCTACAAATCTTTATCTTTCAATGCTATTACATATTGTAAAGTGTGCATACACATTGTGTGATCTCAAATCTGCAATGCTGTTTCTCACAAACTCTGATTTTATTCATTTGCGAAATATGCACCTATTTGATAAAAAAATTATTCAGAATCTATATCAATGCAATAAAATACTTTCGAATTTCATTTGATTTACAGATATCTAAATACAGCCAAAAAAAGGATATACCAAACTTGGTCTCAACTGTAATTCTTGGAATTGTTGCCGCTCTTTGCATTGTCGTTACAACTGTCATAACGTGTATAGCTTTATTTGTATTTCGCAGATTCAGACCAGGTAAAATTGATAATATAAAAAAGAAGATGTGGTATGATTGCCAATGAGACAACTATCCACAAAAGACCAAAATGACACAGACATTAACAACTATAGGTCACCGTACGGCCTTCAACAATGAGCAAAGCCCATACCGCATAGTCAGCTATAAAAGGCCCCGATAAGACAATGTAAAACAATTCAAACGAGAAAACTAACGGCCTTATTTATGTAAAAAAAATGAACGAAAAACAAATATGTATAAGTTTATTTCAGTTATAAAAGTTAAAGAAATTAGTATCCTACATCGAATATTTCAATTATAACTTAAACCATGAAACACTCAATTTTCTAACGTGACTTTTAAAAAATCCGGTTCTATATTCATATAGGCATATATGTATCGAGTACTTCGAATACTTGTTGCAAAATTTATACTTTAAACACATAATGGAAAAAGCAAAGTTATAGTTATTATAAGCACAGAATGGAAAATTGTACCAATGTTCAAATTTTGAATGATAGCCAAAGGTAATGTCTGTTTAAAGTTTACAGTAATTTTCAACCTGCTCAAAATTGTATATGCCATCAAGAAATGATATATTTCCGTGTCTTCTAAAAGCGAAATATGAATAGTCAAAAGTGTAATAAAGCGTAGTCGAAGGTGTAATGAAACAAAGTCAAAAGTGTCATTATCCATAGCCAAAAGTATTATAAAACATCATTACATTGGTTGCAATTTATTACATTAAATTCCCAGTAAAATAAATATCGAAAATTTGACATGTGAAATAAACGTAGTTATTTCACTCCTCTGGATTCATACACCAATAGTTGTTGGCTAGACGTCGATTACGTCGGATCAAAACAAATTGTGAATGCGTAGAAAAAGATATAGTTCCTTACATTTTCTTCTTTAATTTCATAAAAAAATAAGCCATTTGCCAAATTAATAAAATGTATAATTAATCAAAAATTTCGAATATCGAAAAATATTGAACTCGTGACCGAAAAACACTGATAATTACCTTGTGCGCTACACGCATTTGTTAATTAATGTATTGTTCGTTCACTCGATGAATATTTTCTTCATTTGGATTCTTCCATTAGTAATTCTTTAATAAAAGAGAAATTCAAGAAATTAATTTGAATGTCCAGTTGTCAGTGGTCGCCCTATGTCCCCCATGGGACGAAGTGGATTAAGTCAAGTCCAGTTGCCTTTGATATGTCATCTTATCATAATTTAATGTTGGTTGTAACGCGTCATTTTAATGGCTGACTGTGTTTCGTTTATCAGCTCATAAACATAATTTTGTCATTTGACATTGACGTCATTACCGTTTGTTTGTGTCTTACTCCGGCATGTATTGAATTTGAAATTAGATTATAAAGAATTACTGTCTATTCGAAATAACATTAAAAACAATTGTGGTGCTCATTTTAAAATAATCCGTGGATTTGTCAGTATGCAAAACATATTTGATGTTAATTCGTCATAAACAGAAACAAATTTACACAGTCATTCCTAAAAATTCCTAACAGTTACCCAAATGATATTGAGTTGAGGTGATACTAAGTATTTTCACTGAAATGTCGTATTTACAGAAATTGTGTATATGTTAAATATATATGTCCGCATGATAACTTTGGTTATTATATTAAAGTCTGTAATTTTATTTTTTAGAGGAAAGAATGATAAATGGAAGGTAAGTTCTAATTTCAATCAATAATCATATTTGTTGTATCTGCAAAAATATGTTGATACAGAATATTTATTCAATTTCCAGTGTGTTGGTGACCAACATTAAAGGCTCTATTGAGATTTTGAACTTAATACAACATATATTGTTTGGGTTTTTTTTATGGCCCCGCAACGAAGTTGTCAGTGCCATATAGTTTTACCCTTGTCCGGCATTCCTAAATTCCGTAATTCTGTCATTCCGTAATTCCGCAACAAATCATTATACAGACTTTTTTCCAAATGCCTTCAGATATTGGGCTAATTTTTGTATTTGAGTTAAAAATGATGAGATACAGATCAAGTTGAAGTTCTGTTCTGCTACACTATATTATGCCGAAATTACGGGCTTTGGACTTTGAGAATTTGTTGAAAATCACAGTTATACGGTCACTTTTTCTAAACGCCTTCAGATATTAGGCTGATTTTTGGTATGTAAGTTAACCATGATGAGTTACAGGTCAAGTTTAAGCTAAGTTCTGCTTTGCTAATTTTTGCAGAAATTACGGGCTTTGGACTTTGATAAATTATTGAAAATCACAGTTGTATAGTTTTTTTTCTTTACGGCTCCAGATTTTGAGCTGATGTTTGATATATGAGACTACCAACATGTTTGTGTCCACATGTGTTTATTTTGAAATTGCAGATTTTTCAACTTTTTGGGACGGGGCCATTCGTGTCGCTTTGACACATCTAGTTAAGAAATAAATGCTTCATTTTGGAAATTCATTTGAGTGTAAAAGCGTTGTCTGAAATACATTTTGAATGAAGCACGGAAGTGCTTTATTTGATAAATGTGCGCACGGTCAACGCTTTAACAACCATATGAAATAACTTAACGAAGGATTCACAACTTATAAATACATATTTTCGTTATGATCATGAAAACACGATTACTATCAAGTTTTTTCTTTTATCTACATGTGTACTTTATTGTGGAAACGTGTGTCATCATGCATTTTACAACTTATGCAATTCATTATGTAATGAAGAATGACTCGAGGTTTCTGTTAGAAAATCAAAATAACGTATTAAAATAAAATATACATACAATGTAAAAATTGATTATTGTTCTTTAAAGTTTGCAAAATCTATATGCATGTTAATATCAGATACACTTATTTCAAAGAAATAAAAACAAATTTGCATACGTATTGTTTTTTTACATAAACGTAGCAATACATTTTTTGTAGTTGACCACAAATCATTTATTCATATTTCAGCAACACTGAAAATCTTCTTGAATTAAGAGTAACAAGCCAACAAAATGATTATGATTGCGACGAACCGAATGACCTGTATGACACCTGCAATGATGAAAGTATTGTTTCTGTCAATACTCAGATCGCTGCAGATAATATCGAAACCGGTGCTAATGCTAAAATTCCATGCAATGATGACAGTGGTGACGAAGTATACGAGAATCTAAAAATAGCTTGAAGCTATGTTTTTCCACGTACTCATTTTAAACTTGAATTGTAGTTGTCTGCATTTTTTTCTAAGATAGTTTAACTATAACATTAAAAAACTGACATTGGTATGCAGTTCCATAATAAAAAAAAGCTATGTACAGTGTTCAAATCGGGGCATTTAACAACTTACTTTCCGGTAAGTGTTTTGCTCATATTTTTTTCAATTTGGTCACCAGTGGATAGTTATTTCATTTGCAAACAGATCTCAATTAGTTATTTCGATAAAAATTTAACACAATATCTCTCATATATCATTTTCTAAACACACATATATATATTATATATATATATATATTTGATAAGGATGTTCATAGCATGACCACTATTATGGTTGGAACTTTGTTATGCCTCCGTCCGAAATGCAGATACGTGAAGTACCTGAGGATGGTAATTAAATTTTAGTGAAAGGTTTATACCTTTTTAGGTTTTATTTTTCTGAATAGCAGTCAGATAAGCAGTAGTGATTACGTTGATTAATCTGATAACATATTTTACATTAGGGACAAAAGAGATAAATGATAATGATTCAAACCACTTCTTAACCCTAAATTCTTAAAAAAAATATTCAATTCTTGAAAAGTTTCTATTTCTTGAAATTGAGTTTTCTGTGTGATGATTTGTTAAATATCATGTATTTGTACGTCTTTTTTCTTGTCAACTTTTTTGCATGTTTTTCTTCGACTTTTATAAAATTGTATTGTCTTACTGTTATCGTTGGTAAATTGTGTACAATAAATTTGATTAGAAACGCATGATATTTTAGTATATATCACTTTCATAATAATTGTTTTTGATCTGCCGTCAGTTTCATTCTATGTTAGTTGCATTTGTATGTTATTTGTTTGTTGATGTAATTTAACTTTTTTAAAACACATTTAAGCATTTGATATGTGGTATACATGACAAAGTCAAATTTTAACTTTAAAGGAAAGATGTACGTCACAATACATTGTTTTGCATTATATGCATGTATTAGTGTCAATCAAAGTTTCCATATACATTCGTGCATTCAATATTTAATATGATTTGACTGTTTATCAATATTAACTTAAGTTCTGGAAAGTTTGTTTTAGACATTTGTTTTCAGCAAATATTATTTGTGTTATTTTCTATTTTTCCTATGTATATTGAAAGTTATTGTAGAATTATGAAAGACTGGTTTTAAATATTAGGTAAAGACAATATTATATTAAAAACTTGTTATGGTACAATGTTAAAATCTATTTGCAAAATTAGACTGAATTTTGTTTGCAAAGTCCGAGATATAAAAGTACACATACTTGTAAATATATTTTGGTCAATCAAGGCTATATAGATAATTCTAACATGACGTCCTGCACACGCTTTGAATACACACCCGTGGTAAACTATAAATATATTGTTTGGGCTGTTCCGATCGTACTCCCACGTTATATGCTTTTTTATGAATGAGCTATTCGACGTCATAAATCTTTCACGTTAGAATATGAGCATTTTTCGGGAAAATACACGATTGTGAAACCGAAAATCATCACAAACAAGGAAACGTAAACAAAGGATGATAAAATGTGTTATATAAGCCATTTTTTGTATACTTATAAGACATATAAGTACAATTGTCATTTAGATTCATCCAAACCTATCTAAATAATTATTGTAAATAGTTAAAGCATGTCACTTATTCAGTTTGTTCCGTTCTTTTACGTCAAAATTGATAGTGCGTTTATTTATGGGAACAGCAAATAATGCCTTAACCTAGAGCTCTTCGATCCAAAATTATTGCCGTATTTGTCCTATTAGAATCGAAATAATTCATGGGGGCTTGAATATATCGTGACTTAACTACGGGTTGTCCCTTTATGCAGATATTTTACCACTCGCTATCGCTCAGAGTCAAAAATACGTCATAAAGGGCGAACCCGTGGTAAAATTACGATATATTCAAGCCCCCATGAATTATTTCTTAAGTTTCTTATTGAGTTTGAACAACGTCTGACTAATCGCTTTATAAATAAATGATATTTTTTTGTGAGAATCATAAAAATGTGTGTATTTGTACACATAGTTTTCGGCTTTATATAAAAAGAACCGTCAATTAAATATTTGAACCATTAATTTGTATATATCTAGAATACACGCACATTGTTAATAGATTGTAACAGGTCGCTTTTTTAATGTGCACATAAATGAGAGATAGTGTACAATGTGTACTGATAAATTTGTTGAAGATACGAGTCATTTTATTTCGATATGTAAAAAAACATGACAATATCAGTAGAATATATATAAAACAATTCTTTTAAAGAAACATTCACATTAAAATCTCATGCAGTTATTATTAGTACAAAATGTAGAAGAACTGAATAATTTAGGAACATATATTAGTTTGCTTTTGTTTGCTGTCATAAGAATTCATTATTCATCAATTTGTCATGCTTCGCTATTGTTTTCGACAATTGCATATCAAATTTTATTTCCTGTCTTTTACTGTTTATATATGAAAGTATGATTTGAATTTTTTGGCAATTTAACTATATATACCGAACGCCATAATAAAATAATAAAAAAAATTACTAAGAAATTGTTGTGTCCGTTGTTTTAGAATGGTTGGCATCCGTATAATGTAATTTGCACACAATGTATAACTAATTTTACCGCATTTGGAGTAATCCAGTGGCATTGTGATTGGTTTAACGTCGCCAAGTTGTGACATCCCATATTGATTTATGGGTCAGTAAATGTCATTATATAGCATTAATTACGGATGCAATTTGGACTCAGCGCTAATCTTTCTAATTACAGGAATTCAATATTATAGAGTTAATGCCCATGATTGAAGTCCCTATTTTAAAGACAGTTCAGCTCGGTCAGTTCTTAACAAAGTATGGAGGGTCATATGGGTCATTGCAGAATGGTTGTTGCTATCAAGACTGCATTCGGGATTTGAAATCACATTTTGGGACACATTTTTCGACGTAAATTTAATTTCACTTGCATATATATCATGAAATACACGGATGTCAGCGTACCGGATCTAGATTTTATCAGGTTTTTTTAATGAACCTATTTAATTTTTTTGATATTATCCGTTATAGATATTATAATTCCGTCACAGTGCCATCAATATAATCAAATATTCATTGTTGATTAGAATAACATAACAATGATAGAAACATATCTTGATAAATTCCAACATAAAAATATGACAATGCGGTTATTATTAACGACCATTCACAAATTATCAAAACGATTATACATTTTGTATCTAAAAACAACACGATGCAATTTATTAAATTGATTATTTTTTAGATATGTTTTTTTCAGCCTCTAAATTCGTTGTATTACATAGTTTATCAATGTTGCGATTTAAGTTTATTCGACCTTACTTTGCATGACAGTTTATTGATCAAATATATACCCTTAATATAATATACCTGTGCAAGTATGATTATAAGTGCTGTGGTAAAAGTATAACAATATTTCTTGTTTGGCAATTCTAAAATACCATCTAATTTTTGATACCAAAATTAATCAAATATTTTGATAATTGACAAAGTTGCAGATATGCGTAAGATCTATTGTGTTTAGAAGATGTACTACTTTATTGTCCGTTCTTTCTGGCTGGGTCAGAACTAGTGGTTCTATACTAGTATGACGTGGTACTTGGGCGCAGCCATGTTTGATCTATCTCAATATACATATGCTGTGCTCATGTTAATTATAAGATGAAAGCTATCATGTTTCTGCATTGTTATATACAATGTATGACTAAAATCTACAAAGACCCATCGAAACAACATATACACTTTAAGATATTTAGATGATATATTGGCTCTCAATAATGACGACTTATTTATGTACACTAAAGAGATTTATCAGGTCGAACTAACTTTCAATAAAACTTGTGCTAACAATGAACACTTCCGTTTACTGGATCTTGATATCTATATCGTAAATGGAATGCTTTATACCAAAATATTTGATACAATAGATGATTTTTCATTTCCTATTGTTAATAATCCGTTTTTAGATTCTCACCTTCCCTTGTCACGATCTTATGATGTTTATATATATCAACTTGCTCGTTCCCTGTTGTTTGTAACAACCTATCTGACTTCAACGAAAGAAACCTGTATAATAATGATAAAAAATATTACAATATGATTTTCGATATTACAAACTCGTCAAAACTTTATACTAAATTTTATCATTGGTACTAGGACATCATTCGTAAATATAAATCAGTATGCAGACATCTGGTACGTCCAGGTATTTCATATACAATTTTTTATGGTAATATTCTTTACAATGCACAAAAATGTCAGTATTCACCCCAAAAGCTAACCAAATCTTTAAACAGACTTTAAACGGAACCGGATCATACCAATTAGTAGCACCCAAGATTAGAGAGATAGCACTAAGCCTTTGTAAGAAAATGTCAATGCCGCCGAAAGTTATTGCGCCATCAGATGTGGCAATGATTTTCGTCCTGACGAAATTAAACGTGAAACTTATCAGAGAAGAAGGGACGACAACAATCAGCTAGGCAGAGATGAATGGATGCAGTACATGTAACGCGTATTACCTGTTACAATTTCCTTTATACATTTGAGACTTTGCTCGCCAGAATGATTTCTAAACTAAACGGTTTTTTACTTTACTGTGTGTACTATGATTGGGAAAATTGGTCCTCTATGAAATAAATATATAATTTATAAAAGAGATTTCTTTTCTTCAAACATGTCAATTTTTCATGTTTTACATGCATAGTTTAAGTTTAACATCAACTAAACAAGTAATCTACATCCTAATCTTTCCCCAAAAAACAAATAACAATAAGTCAATTAGTTAGTAAACAAAACATTCTTCAAATTGTACAATTGATCTAGGAGCCTTATTTCTAGATAAGATAAATCATGGAAAAATCAGCTTTCAGTGACCAAGTGTTTTCTCGTCAATTGAATCCAGAGTTGTAACACAGTACATAATATATTAGAGAAAAGACCTCAGAGCAGGGGTGTTGTCTCGATTTCCCCAAAACATAAGGTCGAATTCCGGAGACGGAAGAACAAAAGTTTGCTTTTGCAAATAAGCAGATTTAACATTGCTTATCTGATATCTCGAGTTATTATGGAAATAATATGTGTTTTCAGCCGTCTATCGAAGAGCTGTCACTTATCTTACGATCCTTTACGATAGGTATTTTTCTAACGTAAATTCAATTACATTTTTATACCAAATATATCATATACTGTGTTACAACTTTAGATTCTACTGACGAGGAAAGGTAACACTAGGCTACCGAAAGCTGAATGATTTAGTTCAGTGTAGGTGGCCGAGTTGTCTAGATAGTTCGAATCCCGGCGAAGAACGAACAAAAGATGGTTCCGCAAATTTGCAGAGTTAACGTTCTGTGCTGATATTTAGAAAAGTTATGAATATATATATATGTATATATACAGATTACTATTAAATCCAACATTTCTGGTATGAATAGTTTTATTTCACTAGTACTTTCATAGTTTACATTACAATCTTTAGGAAAAACTATACATGATGAGTATCATTACTATGTAACGGTAGGTATGTAACGTCATAGTTGTCGTTGAGTACATTAAGGGAGATAAATCGTGTTAGACTTAGTCTATATAGAAGTACGGAACGTCATGATCACACAATATAAAATGCATACTTTGCATTCAGTCGTGATTTAAATTTTGAAATAAAATAGTTCTCCTTTACTCCCGTGTTATGTCACAGTCCATATTCGTTTTATATTTTTTGCATTCCCCTATCAATAATTAGACTTGACATTCCAAACGTCAACTTTCTATGGCAGCTTTGAAAGGATATCCTTACCCTTCCGGGCCACCTGATATCAACCTCAGTTTTTTGGGGGGTTCGTGTTGCTTAGTGTATTGTTTTCTATGTTATATTTTGTGTACTATTATTTGTGTGCCGGAGTAATAAAACTCTTTTCATTAAATTTAATCATCTAACGAAAATGTACTAATATTAGATGATAATGATAGTTTACAGATATTGATACTGAATCCATCAAAAGAGAATCGTCAGATAATTGAAAATAAGCTAAAATGAGATTAAAAAACCACATAGACATAACAAAGAATAGGATACGATTTACGACTAGGATGGAGAAAAAAGTCAAGGACTTTCCCCTTAAAAAAATGCTATGAATCATGAAGACAAAATATTATACCACACTAATCTGACAAAATACCGGCTAATCTAAAAGAAACGAAAGATACCAAAGGGACAGTCACAGTCATAAATCGAAAATTGACAACGCCATAGATGAAAATGAAAAACACAAACAGACAAACAATAGTATACAAGAAACAACATATAAAACGACAGTATTTATATACGACAGTGTTGTAGCTGTTCAAAATCTACAATTCAACTTCATTTCTAGGTAGCAAAATGACAACAGCGCCTGCATACTGAGTATATATCTCCCAATTGATACAATATTCCGGGGCTTGTAATTCCTTTCATATATATTATATTCCTATATAGCCATGATAGTAGGTAAAGCTAAACTTTTTCATCAGTTTATTATATTACAGTACGGGGTTGTTGTCAAGAAACGGAACGTAGATTATTGACTTCTTAACGTCTTGGAAATAGATAAATATACCAGAAAGTGTACATTTTAGGAGGTGATGAAATGTAAAAGTCGAAAATACTGCAGCTCCACCTTTTGTTGCCAGCTTTTTGAAGAAGAAGAAAAAAAATATACAAAATATCAATTACACTTTTGCATTAAATTTAATACTAGTCATTTGACAATACACATTATAATTTTAAAGAGATTATAGAGTTACTGAAGTGAATTTATTGTCAAATATCTTATTTCATCTTGTTTCCTCGTAAGATTTAATGCAATCAAGATATGTAAAAGGCAAACAAGGGGAATTGAATTTAAAAGTTTGTAAGTTGCTAGGATTCATGTTAGTAGAAAAAGTAAAATCACAAAAATACGGAACTCAGAGGAAAATCTAATCGGAAAGTCCATAATCACATGGCAAAATCAAATGACAAAACACATAAAAAACGAATGGACAAGAACTGTCATATTCCTGACTTGGTACTGGCATTTTCAAATGTAGAACATGGTGAATTAAACCTGGTTTTAAAGCGCTAAACCTCTCACTTTGATGACAGTCTCATCAAATTCCGTTACATTTACAATGATGTGTGAACTAAACAGACATAATAAATAAAATAGTCAAAATATGGGAAAGCAATGTTCATTTTGGTGTAGGAAAAGATAATCCGTAAAAAAAAAGATTGATCAGTTTTGTTGAAATTCGAAAAAAATGTTCGGTCAGTTCAACTAATTTTTGAATACAAAAACACATGTATTGATCAAACTTTGATCAAATGCAGGATGACACTGTATAATCTTCGTATGAATCTTCTGTTTTGCGACATATACTTCAAAGATTTAAACTAAAAAGTTATAGATTTGTTTTCCCTCATTATCAATATAACTTTAACTTCATAAAATATAGTCACGAAAACGTAAACATATAGATTAAAGCTGAAATGTTTTATTTGAAAATTATCATTTTGCTGTGAAATCTGAAAATTTTAGGATATATCTTTTTAGAGAGCTTACTAACAAGAAATTCATATCTTCTCGTTTAAACATATCATAATATTCAGTTTTTGTAAAATAATGCAGCACATACACACCAGAACTTGAATCTCTTGATCCAATCCCAATAACATTGTTATAAAACGTTTATCTTTTCAAGATCCTTGCAATTAAGCATCACATTTCAAAATGTTCGTCATCCAATTTCATAAGTATAAGCAATATTTCCAATTGTGTTTGGTAAGGCATTTACGGTTGTTTTTCTAGGCTGTCTCACATCAATGCTTTTACGTTACATTCTGAATAGCTACAATGATTTGTTTAGAGTCAACATGATTGTAATGTCAAACAGATACTTGTAGAATCATCATATCTTGTTGACGGCTTTTCTGTCAACATATCAGATTGATCATTTTGGACGTGTTTTCCTCAGATATTCGTTTTATTCTAAATAATATCTTCTAATGGGTTAAAAATATTTTAACCTTGGTAAACTACTGTCAGCTCTTATTTAAAACAGTTCGTGTTGATTTATTTTAAAAAGTGTAAATGTTTTTGTGGTGCACTGCTAAATGATTAAGCGTGATTTGACTTATCTATTTTCTTTTACTTATTTATATGGTTTTTGAATCTTCTCCTGAACATGTTGATACATGTATCTTCTATGTCTGACATCACTGATAGGAAAGTACAGTCAATCAATATGTACTGTTTATCCTTAAATATGTATCTTTTATTTTCAATACTTTTAACTTGTTTTTATTCGAGCGTCACTGATGAGTTTTTTTGTATACGAAACGTGCGTCTGGTGCAAATATAAAATTTAAGTCCTGGTTTATATGATTTATTAAATAGTGTAAGGAAAGTTCTCAACAAAAGCTGAAGTAAATCAAATATAACATTTTGTCCTGCTTTTGATTTAAAAACCCTTTGACAGGCTGTTTTTTTAAATTAAATTATTTCAATTTTAAAGCACCTTCGTTAATTATTCAATATTTCATGAGAATATAAATCAAAAAGCTATAAAAAATAAAGGTTTTATTTTGTAATCTGTTATTTTCGTATCAAATTATGTTTGTCGATCCGAACATGAAGTCACATTAAGATATTAACAAGGAACAGATTGTAAAATTGTACACATCAAATTTGAATTATGGAAACGTTATCATGATTCACATATCCGATAGGACAATGCAAAGGTAAAAAAAAAGACACCGAAAGTGCGCAGTATGGTTTTATAATTGTTTTTGGATTTTTAATGAAGATTATTTTCATAACTTATAGACGTATGCTTTTGTAGATGCTGACATGTACAATTCAGTCAAAACTATGGTAGTAATGTGCTGTTTTAGCTACCTAAAGTGTGGAGGTAGTATTATAATAATCAACAACATCTCTTTAAATTACCAGTTTGTTAGTTATATCTAATTTTTGAATAGTGAATTTGGACACTTTAAAGGTTTTTTAATTTACTGATTTCAAAACTTCCGAATGGTAGGGATTTATGTAATTGGAATTATTAAGATATTTCTGCTTTTCACTGAAGTAAATTGCATTCAAGAAAAGCCGTCGAAAAATCAATCATAATACCTAACTATTTATAGAAGAAGGAATTCTTCAAAACATTTTATGATTATATTTAAACAGTTCTTTGTAAATTGGATAATACGATAGAGATAATGACAAAAACATATATATGTTTTCTGATTCAATTAATGTAATTCGTTGCGAAAAATTTGAAAACATTCTCTCTTATATGGTTATTCTCTCATATGTGTATCTTCATTAATAATGTCGTGTATTGTTGTGTGAAATATGTCACTGTTGTTTTATTTTTGATTGTTGTTTGTTTTGTTTTTGTTTTTTTTGGGGGGTATCGTTTTTTTCTCTAAACCTTATTGTTCCTGTGAACGCAATGAATCGCCAAGGTATATAATGCAACTGCTCGAAATCAACAACCTAATTCCTGATCATTGGTATACTATATTGAGGCAATCTAATAAAATACATTATTCATATTCATAGTAAAAATGGCGATCTCCAACAATTTTACGTTTCATGGGGCACGGATAGGGCAGTAATTTAACCCCATTTTTAAAGCCTTAATTTCAAGGATGATAGTCGCTATCACAAAAGGTTGTTATTTATACAATGACAAGCTTGTCAAAACTAGTTTTAACAATATATATCGGCATCTGACTATAGAACATACAACATATCAATGTCAATAGGGTTTCCGGGACCTGAACTATTAAGCGCCTGCGTCGTAAACCGATTTTTAAACATTTAATTTGCTATAACAGCTGAGCATATCGTACCAAACACCACCACCAGGCATCATACGCCGTATATAACAAAACTTGCGTCATTCAATACATTATCAAATTCTTCCTAAACCCTTTTCATTTGAATCATACATGATTTGCACCATTGAAAAGGTCTTCTAAATTTGTATTATGGTTTCAAGGAAAATTGAGGTTTCGGGTTCAAGTAAAAGAGTTGAGTTAACTCAAAATAAACAAAGTTTAAGATAATACCACGTCATGGTATGAACAATGGGCTTCATAGAATATACCACACTTATGTTTTGTTAGATAAGTTAGAGAAATAATTATTGTCGATGAAGAATATTCCCATACATGTATCCAATGTAAAAGGTTAATATCTAAATAAAATAACACAGAAACTAAATTAGTTAGTGCCATATCTTAAATGTCTTATGTTTTTAGATTGCATAGTGGTGTATCAATGCTACAGATTATATCAACCAGTTTGGCATTTACTAAACGAGGATAATGCCGTAACTAACATTTGGTGTGAACATATGTGTTATGCTGCTGATGCACGATATCAATATTCTGGAACAATTGTAAGTTTTTTGTTATGCTAAAATTAGTATATTTAAGGTAAATGTTCATGTACACGACAGATGTTCACTTGATCCTGTATGATCGACACTAACATCAGATATGCTAAAATAATAATATATTTTTTTATAGCATAATAACAAAAAATTGCACTTTGCAAATACAGATGTTTCTCAGACCACGCCTCTTTTGGGGAGAAATAGAATATTCATAGATAATTAATTTTGTTAACATTCTGGTTCCTAGTTCATATCTGTAGATTGCATCCCATAGAGACATATCTTGAGAATGCTACCGGTAAATATACATTTGAATATTATTTATATTGAAATGTGTGGTAACCCTACAGTCGAGGTAGGGGTAGTGAGAAACTTAGCGTAAGTTAAAACTCTTAGAAGTTCCGGGCATATAAACGTTGAAAATATGCTGCACAGCCTTATATTTTGACCTCTTTAATTTCTTTTAGATTAATATGATTATCTTCTTTTCAGTCAAACAAATGCTATTGTCGAAAAAAACAACCGACTTGGATAAATGACAAATCAAAATATGCATGTACAGACCATTTCCAATGTCCTGGTGACACCTCGACATTTTGTGGAGGTTCATACGAGTCTATTCGGCGGCTTACAGTTTCGAAAATAGGTAACTATACCGCATAACGTAAATTGAAATAAATTAAAATTTAAATGGTAAAAAATCATCATTCCTACTCTTTATTGAACTAAGGTAGTGATATAATCGAATATAGAGCGAAGACTAGCAATATTGCAAAAAAAAAGAGCATCTGATAGCAACACCGGTTTTTTGTTAGATTCGTGTTGTTCGTTCCTTAGTTTTCGTTATTTTAGAAAAAAAACTTTTCTTTTAAAATTTGATTTCGACTTAAAAGAGTTGACCGAACCACATATCCCCGCTTCATATTAAAATTCTGCCCACGATCAACGCTTTATAGGTTTATGACTTTCGAACAACGGTATACTACTGCTACCTTTATTTACAACTCTTTTAAGCTATCAAAAGAAACAGTTAATGATAATGATTACATGTTCATGCCTCAATCGTAAAATAGGAGTAAGAATCAGTGTTTCGTTTGTTTTTCATTGTTTTATTTTAACACTGTCACAATAACAATCATGGCTGATGTATTTAATACGGTAATGTATATTGAGTAAACCATATCGGATAAGATGAAAAAAGGGGGACATATGGTTTTGGTGTTCATGGCGAATGTTATCAGCCAATAAAAGCAATGGACTCTGCAGAAAAACACATGTAATGTAATTATTGTAAGTTTTATATCATATTTTTTTATTTTTCTGTCATTATTTGTAAATAAATCAGGCTGTTGGTTACCTCGTTTGAATAGTTTTACATTTCCGGCCTTTAATAAAAGCTGAAAGTTGTCTCATTGGCTTTCATACCACATCTTAATTATATATAATATAATATTGGTTGCGTTTTCATTTTTTTTTTATTTCTGACATGGTACTTACGTATTTCGTATGACTCATCATTGTCCCTTCAGTATATTCAGCCTCTCCTTTAAACATCAATAACTTCAATATTTACAGAATTATCAACTGAAACTGAGAAAACTACCCAAGCGAGTAGTGCAATGTCAGTATCTAGAAGAGAATCGACGATGGCAGATTTCATGACCATCATAACTAGCGACACATCTCCAGCAATAGTTTCAAAGAATACGCTTAACACTATGCAGAAATTGTCAAGAACCACGTCTGTTAATTCAAATACTGCCATTTCAACTGTTATGACTGACAATTCAAAACAAGCAACAACAGGTATTAGACATGTTGAAAATTAATTATCCGTTTCGTAAAGATATATATGGTCAATGAAATTAAATAATACGGAGGAAAAATGTATAACTTGATCAATGTTTAAATTTAGAAAACGGATTACAAAATTTAAACTAAGTAACATCATTTTGTTAATCAAAATTTGAAGATATCTTCAAATGCAAAGAGAAGAAATATTATATAAAAACTGTGAACAAATTGAAAATGAAATTCATTTCTTTTTTATATATTGATATTGACAGTTATTATAATAGAAAAGTTATTATGTAATTTTTTTTTAGAAATTGGACATCAAACTTGATTGAAATGATATAGAAAAAGTAACATATATATGCTCAAACAAAAATCACATATTCAGATAAATAACCTCGTATCATTTTTAAACCGTCTAGGGAACGGAGGTCAGCGGGCTCTTGACAAATTAACTTTCTTTGTGTATAAACATGATCTTGTTGATATTGTTCGTTTGTTGTGTCACAAGCTATACATGTATAGTGTAACGTAAAATACAGATTTGAAATCGAATATAAATTTGTTAACGCTTATGGAACCATGACCGGAATCGATATATGCAATCAAGTCATAATTAACACCTACAGAATACATGTGTTAAGTATAAACACAAATACCCTTTTAAAGTAAATATCCATAATGATTGAAATTTACATCATGTGAGAAAAATCTTTAATATAAATATATCTTTTGAAAAACCAAAGTTCATCCTGCAGCAGTTTCTATTTCGCTCAATTCTTATATATTTGTCTTATTTGTTTAAATGATTGCATTAATTGCTTTCTCTCACTACAAGTACTGATTTCTATTGATGTCTTTAGCTAGATAGCTAGAATAATTTTTTTTATTGTATATACCAAGTGATTCACGGACAAAACCTAAAACTCAAAGACAAAGATGCATTATATATATATAATTTCAGGTAAAAGACCAAAGAAACTGTTGTGTAGATGTCCAAATACATTTTGTAATACTAAATGGCACTTTCTTGACGGGTTGGATATAACAAATTCCGAAAAAATGAAAATAATTCTTGCAGATTTTTACCAGAATATTCTTTCGAAAATCACTATCGACAAAAAGTCTGTAACGAAAGAAGTACGTAAGAGGAACTCAGCTATTAACAAAACAAATTCTGCAAAATTTATTGGAACGGGGTGCATTGTTTTTCTCATTCTACCAATTGTAATCATCATTGCAATAGACTTACTGAACGGCTGTTTCCACTTCGGGAAGCGATCTCGTCGCAGGAAACATGTTAAACGTAATCGAATTAATGTCAATTCCGGAGATAGAGATATTCCTCTGCAAGAAAATGTCCTTTCAACAGAGGACTATTACGCAAGTACATCCGGCAATAATTTCCATCCAGACGAAACGAAATGTGAAAACGTAAAAATTATCACAGAAGACGGGAAGATTCCTGTTAGGAAAAACAGAATGAAACGCTAGAAGCATACTTTACTTGGTATAACTTGTTATCAATGAATATCATATTTTAATCACAATTAATGCAAAGTCATTATTTTATGACCTGAATAAGAATTATAGAAACATATACTGTGTTGTAGAACCCTGTACTTGCTAATAATATATCTACACAATGTGTTTTGCAATTATTATATATCTCTATGATGTGTTGATGCACAGTCTATTGCCATTTTCATATCTCTGAACAATGTGTGTTTGAACCCTGTGTTTTATTCATTATCGTATCTCTTCATAATGTGTTGTTGAACCCTGTCTTTGCATTATTTATATACTCTTTATAAAGCCGTGTTAAACTTTTTGTCACCCTCTAGTTTTGTTGAAGGACCATGTGATTTATAACTTTCATAACTGATACACAAACTAGAAATATACGAATGAGTGCACCATCAATATTATGAGGGAAGACTGCTTGCTCTGAAAAGCGATAAAATTAACAGTGAATATTTACCAAAAAAAACCCTTAAAAACAACATGATGATTATAAGTGTGTTGTAATATCTCTTTTGCGCACTAACAACGGACTCCTGCAACCCATTAAATAATGTGTTTTGCTTATAATATATAATATGTTCTTGTCTTGCATTTAAATTGAAACAATAAAAACAAAAAAGAAATTGTAAAAGAGGGATATGAAATAATATATCAGTATCAATTATCACTAACGCTGAAATTAATTTCTCTATATGTCTCTGTAGATAGTAGTCATATCTAACTATTGTCAATAAGGAAATGTTTGGGTCAAAAATACACTATCGGATAAGAAACTAATAGAAACATGGTAGAGGACACCAAAGTGATTATAAAACTGATAAGTGAAAAACAAAGTGACAATACCATTGCCAAACAACAATACAAAGACGAAAAGACAAAATAAAGGGTCAAAAACACAACAAAAATATTCATCAAAAACCGAATTACAAAAAGTTTCCTTCGGTCTGTTTTACATGTATGGTTCAACATGTTAATTTGTTGGTCGGTTTTTGGTCATACAGCTCTTCAACTATTCCAGTTTTTATACATTATTGGCTTTCAAAAATTCGGCTTAGACAATCAAAATGAAGGAACATGTACAAAAGCGCTTCGGCCGTATGGAATTTGTAATATGTTATTTTGTTGTGTCAATAGTAAGTCGTTTGTGATGTATTTAAACCTCCATTAAGAAATTTGTTTTGCATGCACACGTAAAAAAATGCGGTTTTTATCCAACGCAATCATAGGTTTAAACGTTGTATTCAATTTACACTTGATTATATCAAGAAGTATACATGCTTTTTTATATAGATACTAGCACTTAGGTACATTAGTATAGATATGTATATACCTGAACGTATAACTATTAAACTAAAACGTCTGTCGGTCGGCATAGATGAGCAATACCGCGAAGGATAGTTAATTTACAATATTGATGATTTACCACCATTTCGTGAAATCAAGAATACGATAATCCACATTATGTCATTCTCGAGCTATCATTATTTGTTGTGTTTACTTTTCATGATTTCACATATAAGCTCAACGGATACTTGACACGAGCACAAGATTACAGTAGTGCGAGCGTCGAAATTTGTTTGTTATATGCCAAAGTAAACCACACCAGGGAAACAAAGAGAATACCTTGTAGTGAAAGGATATTGATGTCGTAGGAATGGAAAATAGATATATTTCAACCAGGCATTTTAACTTAGAGCGTAAGGCTTCCACTTTGTTGACACACACATGAAATTAAACAAAGTTACTGAAGTGAGGTGTAAAATCATTAACACACATCATTGAGAGGTTTAAGCAAGACAACAACAATGAACATGATGTCAATGTCAAATATAAATGTATGACATGAACATATTTCAATATAAGTAGCATTTTACTTTGTTCTTTTTCGAATCAAGGATCCATCTGCCTACCCCAAGGATCCCTACTTCTGGTTGGTTTCGTGTTATAAGTGTGCTTTGTATGCTGTTGTGTGTCTTTTTTGATTTTGTGTCTCTATTTGTCATACTGACAGTTTATATTTAAACGTTTGATTTTTAATGCTGCTTTTGTATATTTCCCCTCATCTTTTTTTTGGAGATATATTTTCATCTTGGGTTTTTCTTCTGATATTATTGATGCTGCTATTGTATATGAATGTTTTTTTAGTTTTAAATGTATTATGGTACAGTCTTTTACTTTACAATTTAAGTAGGCCTTACCAATTTCAAAAAGATAATACGTCATCGTTGAACAGATATATGGCATGCTAGTTTAAACATATTATAAATAATAATAATAATAAGTCGACATTATTATAATTGTTATAAATTTGTAATTGAACCTATTGAATTTATCGTTGTAAAGTTGTAATTGTGATATTAAAAGCATTGCTTTTTGACATTTTTCACATTATCTCCAGTAACTCGAATCGTAAATAAATATCAAAAGAACCAAAGAGACCTTATTCCATTTACTTTTGAAATAAAGCATATTGCTGACGTCACATTGTACTTTCATGACACGAAAGTTAATACTGTTTATTAAAGTTTATAAATAGTAGGCGCTCATTCATAAGGGATGCTGAAATCCAAATAGTTGAAAGGAAAATGTTATATATCGGTATATGATCAAAAAGGAAAACAAATAGAAGCCAAATCCTTAAAGGTCAATTTTGTCATTTTTGACTAAGGAAGTAAGTAAAGTTGTGACATGATCATGATCATAGAAAGGTGAATATTCACATTTGATTAGATCTTTTCATGTGAAATCTGCACTCAGTCTAAAACTGAAAATTAGTACACAGAAAAACTTAACATGCTTAAGGCCAACGAAAAATTAACCAAAACCCTGACAAAATGTATCACACTTTTTCAAAAATCTGTTTTCCTAATTTGTGACCGTTTTTGAGTTGTGAGTATCTTAGAAAAACTGACAAATGTAAGACATTAATTATTTATGACAAACAGAGAATACGAAGCACAGATTGATATATAGTTTAAAGAGAAAACGTGTAATAGATGTATACTCTGGTTAACAATTATTGACAGATGTTGCGTTTTCACATCGATATGTAGAATGACATGTACTGTGCCAAGATAGCTAAACATGGTGTAAACAAATGCAAATGCGAAAAAAAAGGTTCAGGAAAAGAAGAGTTGAAAGATGTCAAAGGTACACTCAATCTCATGAGTCGAAAAGAAACTGACGATGTAGTAGTGCAAAAGAAAATTACCAAAATGACAAACAACGACATATACAAAAATACAAAGAAAACTAAATACTGTAGAAAACGAACCTCAGCAAAACTAAGGAAATATCACAGGTGCTCTGAAAGTACAAGAAGATCTTGCTCCGGCTGCACATTTTTGTTATTAAATAAATAGTGAGATATGTGTCACATGAATGGTTATGGTATCATGTGACATCTTTGCATGATGGTGTTGTCCTGTGTTATAAGATGTATAAGTGTATGAATGACAAATAAATATGACGAGTCAGGAAGTTTAACTTAACTTTCTGTGAAAAAGCATTTTCAAAGCAAGTCAATACATCTTCGTATATATTTTTTTTTCATTTGAAATGGTTATGAAGATTCAATGACATTTCTTTGACACAAACAAAACAATTCATTTTATTGGTAGAGCAATGTCATTTTGTAGCTAGTATATTTTGAATCTCTATAATAAAACAAGATGTTTGTGATGATAGGTATTGCTGCACATGCATCTACGTCACTGATAAGCTTACAACTATTACGTTCTTGAAGTATTAAACGCGCATACTTTACTATAAAATGTAATGGATACTAATATTGAAAAAAATCCCCTTTGTGAGGCTTTGCAGCAATTATCTTTCAAACATGATAATTTACACGTATCACAATATTCCTATTTGCATGGCAAACATATGATAACAATTAAATAACATTCCAGATTTGATAGGCGTGTCTTTGTTCCTGTATCTCAATAAGGAAGTTTATGTTCAATTACACATGATTGTTTTTGGCGCTTTTAAAACGTAAGTTAATACATAATGTTGGTAATATTTTAGTTTTAGAATAATGATCATTGTTATATGTTCAAAAACTTTTTATATCTATTGATACTTTATGTTTCATATTTCAACTCTATCAGCTACATGTACATGTATTACACCGGATTCATATATTTATATATTTAGATCATCAAGTATACAAAATGGATTTAAGGGTAACTAAGTTTTGCGTTTAATTTTTTTTTGTTAAAAAACTTGGATGATTTTCCAAAATTCAGCAACTGAGTATAATTGCAAAGGTTAAGTCAAATATTTACTTCAAGTTGTGCAGAAATTTACCCTGTTTCTTTTAAAATTAATTATTACTTTTTCAGCAGATATTATGTTTAGGATGCAGATCTAAATTCCTTATACGTTGGCCTGCTTAGTTAACACTTACGGAGTTAAGTGCATTGTATGCTTATGACATTTTGGTTAAAACTATGAAACAAGAAAGTTTATCATATTCATTTTTTGTCAGTGATAAGCCTTATTAGACCTACTACATTTTTAAGCCTTCATTACAGTTAATTCTATACTTCATAATACTGTCTTGAAATTGCATGTAATTGAATATAATTTCAATTAGGTTATTATTTATTGTTTTTGTATTTAGTTTGAATACACTTTCATTCACCTTCAAAACACACTAAAGTTGTTATCACTATGTACATATACATGTTAAGAGTAACACGAAAATGTATCTTACACTATTGTTGGTTTATAAAGTCGTTCAAACACAGTGTATATTTGATACTTAAATTAATCTGTTAATGTTAATGTAGGACATTTGTATTATATTTTTGCAGGAACATTTCGGTTGTTTTGATTATTTCGATATTTCAAGAGATTTCTGTTTTTACTCTTCTATGTCTTGTCTGGCGACATAAGTGCTACATTCTGTGTTCAACTAGACATTCTGTGTTACTGTCAGAAATCATATTTAAATTGTAGCCAACAAAATATACAAATCGATAATAAAATTTGACAAGATTTATTATACAAAAGTTTACAAGAAGTATTACACAAATATTACTGTTTAATAACTTAACTCAAACTATGAGTCCAATCGTTTATCTTTGACTGTATCCGGAAATCTTCTCGGAATCGAATCTGAATATTACGTTCATTTCTAAGGTCACAAATAAACTCATCATAGATACCAGGACTACATTTTGTATATACGCCAGACGCGCGTTTCGTCTACAAAAGACTAATCAGGATGGGTAGTAAGGTCGTCATATCGAGGAGCGTTTAGTACAGTGATTTTGTCATAGTTTGGATAAGTTTGATATGACGGTGTTAAGTGTTTTTGATGACAATCAATGCAAAAATGTAAACATTCGGATATTTTGTGAAAGAAACTTCTTATCAATAATTCAAGCTTGTAAGTACCTTTGTATAAAGTAAATATGTTAGTACATCACAAGTTGTATCATATAGTTAATGATTTAACACAGAACAAAGCTTGCGTATGTCAAAATTTAAAAGTTGCTAATTGGTTTAACGTGCATAACAAAAAGTTATTATCTGTCTGTCTGTTATATCACATATTTCTTCGTGATAAAATACTGCCGTCAATTATTCTGAAAAATACCTTCTTTTGCACTCAATTCAAAATTACTGAAATATCTGTGTCATGGTTTGGTTTATTCGTGTCATAGTTTAGTTCATGTTCTACATGGTTCAGTTATGTAATTATTGTCGTGTATAATGAAGAGTTACTATAAAAATTAACAACAATTGTTTCATTTGAAACACAAAAGGGCATTAGAACGCACATACAATGTAGTAATATGTTATAAGTAGATGCAATATGATTGCCAACGAGACAACTATCTACCTTAGATCAAAAGACGTAGATGTTAGCAACTATATGTCATCAAGAGGCCTTTAAAATTCAACAATGAGCAAAACCATGTTTCTTAGCAAGTTATAAAAGGCGGCGAAAAAATTCAATGTATAGGAATTCCGATAAAAAAAACACCAGCCTACTTTCTGTTCAAAATAAATAGCAAAATATGATATACAGTTACAAACGATACTCACAGCATTACAAACACTTAACTTGAGACAGTATATACAAAATATTGCGGAGCTAAACATGTTTGTGGGCTCCCCAAACATGTATTCGCCTTAACCATGGCAGACATGTAAGATTTACCAGATCGGTTTTAAACAATAAAATCAAGTTGTTTTAGTGGGACCTAGTTTCAAACCAATAACAAATTATAAAAAAAATCATGATTCCAAGATAGCTTACTTTTAAATTTCAGGATGGAATTCTGCTGCCAATATTGTGAGCTGTACAATGTAGGCATATTTTCAATTGTTGGACACACCATACTAAATCGTTACATCAAAAGCGAAATATTTGAAAGAATTGAGTAATACTTATACAATACTACTGCCTTTGTATATAAAGTACGAATCCGGTGTGTTAATTTCCACTGTTATATGCGAGTATGTCTATTGTAGAATAAAGAATGACGGTGAAAAATTGCGTTTGTTTACTTTATGAAAGTACGAAATAATTGATTTAACTGTATGTTTTAACACAATTGAATAAGAGTCTAACTTTCTAATGTATAATCACAAGATTAAAGTACAAAGAGGTGTAATTAACGCAGCTGAATCTATAATATCATTGACTGGATGCTATTCATTTTAACTATATAGTATAGTCAAATTTTCAAAATTTCCTAGGGGCGCGGTGAGGACCCAAACCCTCCTAGTTAGTATTACAAGGAAAACATGAAGGGATTTCCTTAGTGCTAAAACTATTCAGAAAACGTAAACGAGAAAGTATTACCTGTGTGACATTATGTCAGAGTTGACACTTTTTGTTGATAACTCTGACATATAATACATGGGCAACAAACGGATGCGAAACAGGCATATCAGATATACACATTTGTTTGTCCACTAATTATTTAAATCTAATAAAAATGTTTAATCCCTTTTATATATGTTTCATTTTTTTGTTCTTTCCAGTGACCCTGAGATTAGTAGTGTTTCATTAAATATTTGGGTAAAGAATAATCTTAGCTAGAATAACTGATTTTAGTATGTGTTGTAATATTGTATTTTTTCAATAATTTCCAATATACATTCACGTTTCGCTATTCAGACTAACAATTCAGACACATTTTACCAGGTCAAATATTTTCTGTCAATGGCACCTGAAAAAACTATCCTATACAAATTATACATGTTATACTGTTGAGTGTGCTTCATTGCATAATTAATGTAAAGACATCAAAGGTTATTGGTGGTTGATTACTCTACAGTACAAACAAAATGTTTTTTAATTTTTAAATTTTTATTTTGTACTACTAAGCAATTAAAGTATATTGTCACCATATGTTCTTCCCGAAAGTTCTACTGACGGTATTATTCCTTTGGGACAGTTAATACTATTCATCCAAAATAGGATTTACAAATGATATGTTAATCTATGCCGTATAATCTGACATACTATCAGAATATACTTTAATGTAAAAAGATAATAATATTTTTTTTTAATTAATTGTAGAATATGCAAACATACTATTAACACCACTTCAATTAGCTATTTGGACCATGCTGTGTTTGTTGTTATTGTTCTATCTTTGTTCACCCGCTTTTTTTGTAGGTGATATCTTTGCGGAAGAAAACAGGTATTAAAGTAACCTTATAGTTGTACCTCCTTTTTTCACTTGGAAATGGATAGGAACCAAATTGGCCATCTACATGTAGTATATGGATACAGTTTCAATTCGTCCTTTCTGATAATTTTTGCCAAAGTCACTAGTGCAGGTTTGTCTCCTTAAATTGGATTAAAATGTGATCGACTATTTTATAAAGAGATTGAGTGTAATTATCGATTAACCAACGCTAGATAGTAATACATCAGTAAAAAGTAAAAATCACAAAAATACTGATCTCATAGGAAACTCAAATCGGAAAGTCTGTTATCACATGGTAAAAATCAAATGACAAAACACATAAAAAACGAATGGACAGCAACTGTCATATTCCTGACTTGGTACAGGCATTTCCAAATGTAGAAAATGGTGGATTAAACCTGGTTTTATAGCGCTAAACCTCTCATTTTGTATGACAGTTTCATCAAATTCCGTTATATTTACAATGATGCGTGAACTAAATAATCTGTGTAAAATATATCAAATGAAATAACGCTTACATGCGTTCGTAAGCGAATAACAAGTTTTATTTGATTTCAGTTGGACGGGATACAAATAAACTGTTATACTTTAAACCTAAAACAAATTGAAAAATACATGCCACTGCCAAAGAAATACAGCGAATACCATGTAATCTACAACAGATAGTGACCGAGTGACACGAACACTTCAATCTTTCTCTGGTGAAACAATGTACATGTACCACACCAAGATTTGACGTTCGTATTTATAAAAAGTAGGACAAGTCGATTGAAAGGTAAATATCATGCGATCGATGATGTCATTTTGGCAAAACTAAGGACTAACTGTGAACATTTCTTTAACAGAGTGCCAAATAAAAATAAAAAAAAAATATTGAACTCCAAGCAAAATTCAAAATTAAAATTAAACATGTATCTGGATTGTGTATAACAGTCTAACACAATTGCATTATATTGACAACAATCAGACTGCATGTAAAGTGTATTTATACATCAAATCGCGTATGGCTAAACACAATATTGTACTAATAGCTGTTTTTTTTTTGTGCCAAGTATGGTTGATTATAAAAACATGAGGGGAAAACATAGTAAAACCATGTGAAATTGCAATGTGTCAAATTAATAAGGTAATGTATATTTGCAGGAGATATATGATTGGTTGGAGCTTCAAGTCGGTTTCAGGGAAGACTTGAACTATTTCACAGAACCGTTTGCAATGGTGGATTTGGTTACAACAATGCAAGTGTCGTGTGCAGACAGATTGGTTCAAGGTAATGGTTTGAATATTTTGCAGTACATTATTGCCGTCTTGAATACTATTCAAGAAGGGTATGAAACGATTAAAGACACAGGTAGATAGTTGATTATAATGCGGGGTTCACACATTGCGATTATTCCAGATAATTGAGGATCTAATCCGACTTTTTCACTTTTCGACACGAAAAGTGAAAAAGTCGGATTAGTACCCTCAATTATCTGGAATGTCCTATTATTGTCTGAACGCAGTCGTTTTAGTTCGCAACAGATTCCTACTGGTCGGGAAGGGTCCG
This sequence comes from Mytilus galloprovincialis, assembly GCF_965363235.1. NCBI lineage: Eukaryota > Metazoa > Mollusca > Bivalvia > Mytilida > Mytilidae > Mytilus > Mytilus galloprovincialis. Next base: position 47,734,360 of record NC_134848.1, on the reverse strand, counting down.
AATAGTTCGACAAAGCACCCCGACAATAAGATGCGTCCCGTAACATTCGGGGAAACTCCGCCGATTTTGTCTAGTCGGATTACAATCGTGTCTATGTCGTGACAGATTCTGCTGTATCGGACCGAATTCCTAACAATGTTCTGTGTATTCTGAACGGTGTCCTGTGGACGGGAATGATCTGGAGAAATTTTTCATTGCTTTTTTTCTGCCGATTGAGTCCAGATTGCATCCAGATTTTGTCGATTGCGAACCGTTTTTGCCGAAACCGTCCCGAAGCAGTCCCGTTATTAATTTTAAATTCGTCAATGATACCCACGTCAGAGTCCCGACAATTACAGAATACAATACGACTGAGACCAGACAAAGCCGTTTGCAATGCAATAGAGGGGACCGTGATAGGATTACGTTCCGACAGTACCTGATCATCCCGAGTGTGCCGACAGTTTTCGAACGGATTACATCCGTCAGCGTCGGTTCACTCTCTTGTCACTATCGGATCTCTGTCAGATTACATTCGGTAAAATCGGGACGCAGTCGTGACAGACTCGGTCGAATTTTACCTGGCGAAAGATACAAATCGGATTAGAAGCGGATTTAGAACGGAATTATTGGGATAAACTCGCTTTGAAACGTTTGAATATCGACGCTACCTGAACAATATCTGATTGTTGTCGTGATTAAATTTTTTATCACAAATTAAAGTTTGAATTTCCATCCACGATTCATAGGATCTTGATCAGACTTTTAATAAATTTTAATCGGTAATGTTCCTGTCAAGGACGGCAGTAAAAATCGTGAATGTTTGACCCCAGCTTAAGACAAAAATTAATATGTTAGGTCGTATTTACATTACTTACATAATGCTTATTGCAAATTGCAGACCTTTTATGCCCTACCAAAAATAGTAGAGGGGTATTATGTTTCTGGGGTCTGTGCCTCTGTCTGTTCGTCCGTGCGTCCATCCATCCGTGTGTCTATCTGTCTGTGCGTCCATCGTTCGTGCGTCTATGCGTCTGTACCGCTTCAGGTTAAAGTGTTTGGTCAACTTGAAACTTAGTATACATGTTGCTTATGATATGATCTTTCTAATTTAAAAGCCAAATTTGACTTCTGATCTGAATTCACGGTCCACATAAAAAATGAAAGTGCGGGTTTCAGGTTAAAATTTTCGGTCAAGGTAGTTTTGATGAAGTTGAAGTCCCATCAACTTGAAACTTTGTACACATGTTCCCTATTGAAGAATCAATTGGGTTACATGGCTTGTATTTAGCATTTCTAAACTTTACCGTCTTTTGATTAACTTGATTTGTGAAAGAAAGTGGACACTGGGGCGAGTGGTCCGTTTGGGATAGTTGTAGGCCTTCCTGTGGTTTAAGCCACAAAGAAAGGAGTCGACGATGCAACAGTCTGATGCCTTCTGCAGGAGGCCGAGATTGTATTGGACAAAATAGTCAATGGCAAAGGTGCAAGTTAGCTGTATGTCCAGGTAGCTATGGTTTATCCAGATTCGTATCATATAATTCTTTGTTTTCTTATATTGTCTTTATTCGTAATTCATAAGACTCTTGTATTACTCTATTACACAAATTGTGTCCGCTTACCTCTATATTCTTCCATTCATCTCATTGTTTTAGAAGACATTTTTGAAAATCTCATTCAAGTCATTGTTAGTTTAAGTATAACTGAGCTGCGTCAAATAACAATTGGTCTTATGCAAAGAATATCATAACATATGTTAAACTATTGAGGGTTAAAAAAAAATCCCTCCGAAAAGTCTTACAGTTTAAGAATTGAATTGGATCAATATAAGACACTAGAGAGCAGAACCAACTCTCTTTCACAATTGATTGTTCCAAAATCAATCCGACAAACTCCTATACATGTACATGTATACGTGCACTTTTTTTAATGTCGATTTCTATCCGACGCAGCTCAAATGAAAGAAAACGTTGGAAATCTAGAGAGAAAATAATTTCCAGTCGTATTTTGAATCGCTAAATCACAAAAATCAATGACCTTGTATTTTGTCGTTTTGGTGTTAGTTTCCGTTGCTTATATGGTATCAATTTTACAGTCTTTTGATATAGTATATTGTTTTGAAACATAACATCATTGATACTGTTATGTTCGATGAGATAACATGTTAGACAATTATATAAAACAGTATTGTGTATTAATAGCAGTATTAGTCTTGATCCTGCATTCATCAATTACATGTATAAGCATTAATTGATATGATCTTATGTTTTGGTAAAGCACCGCTTGGTTTTAATGAATTTATTATATTTATATAAGGGACTACTTAACAAGTTTAATGGACTTCAACTTCATCAAAACACTATCTCGACCAAAAACTTTAACCTGAAGCGCGACATACGGACGGACGGACAAACAGACGAACGAAAGAACAGACGGACGTACAGACCAAAAAACATAATGCCCATAAAAGGGGCATAAAAATAAGTATTTACGAACCTAAATTGCTTTATGCTTTATCAGATATGGTAACCTACAAAGGCATTCAGATATCGTTATTAAAGTAACGAAATGTTCTCATTTTTAGATTGATGGAATGAGATAGTAAAAACAAATGCAGCTTAATAGAATGCTAATTTGTTTTTAATGATTTCTGCATATCACGTCAGGCATTCGGGTGAAAGTTGAAAATAAATAGATAAAACCAATATTTGAAAAACTCATTAAGACATTTGTTTAGTTAATGTTGCCAGTTTGCTGCATCATTTACATATAAGTTATGTTACCTCATATAACTTATGTTCCTTCGATGGTTTTTTTTTATAACAGTGTTTTATTTGAGTCTAAAATGAAATTGCAAGAGTTAGATACACATCATTATACCTGTAATATTAAAAAAACTATGAAAGCAATAAATGAGATAAAATAGAACATATTATATGAAATTGATTAGTTTCATTGGTTAATTTGAAATAATTCGGAGATGCAAGTGAACATTTTAAATATATAAAAACAATTGTTTATTGATTTTTAAAATTTTTAGTCGATGGATGTTGGGGTAAATGTTCATTATGTAATGTTTGTTTGAGATTCTTTACAAATATATCCTTTAAATCTATCATAAGATTATCTATCTTTTTCTTAATTAAGTCGATGGTGACTGGAGTGGATGGTCTTCCTGGAATACCTGCAGTGCAACTTGTAATGGGACAAGACAGAACTCGGACATGTAATAATTCCACACAATCTGATGGAGGACGTTATTACTATGAAAGATCGATAGAAAGTCGTCTTTGTAACACAATTGGTTGTGAAAGTAATTTCTTAAATATAATCTTGCTTTAGCTTATGATTCACATCTTAAATACTAATTCAGTGATATTCACGCATATGTTATAATTGAATTGGCATGACCTGACTTCCTGAAGTTATCGCAAAATGGTGCAATATCAATTATACAGGATAGAAGGAAAATTAAAAAATCTTTAATTTGAAATAAAGATTGATAAAAGTTTCATAAAAAATGTGGAGCGAAAGTTTTTATTTAGGTTTAAACATGTAAAAAAGTGGAGTAAAAATTTCGAATGCACATATATATATTATAAAATGGGTCAAAGTTTCGATAGAGCGTTTCCACGGTTTCGCAAGTTCCCAAAACATTAAGTAATAAACATCAAATTCTCTTAGAAACATATGTTGAATACAAAATAGTGTTGCCATATTTTTAAAAGTCCTGTGCATTTTTATTTTGTAAACATAAAAAATGAAGTTAGTTGTTTTTTTCTTAATATAACCCTTGGCTAATGATAAATTTGAATTTGAGTTGTCGCATACATTTTGTAGTTGACTTTAATAAGATGAAAAATGTTTTAAGTTGATTTTAAGACATATGAAAAAGTTAAATAGAACTATTTATGTCAAAGTTTTATTCGAAAGCGTTGAAATTTAAGCTAAAAAGGGGACCATTTTCGGACCTCATCGAACCTACTCCTTTCACTATAACATTATAAAAACTGCATTTAGCTGCGTCGATACTTACCAATAAACTAGATTTTTAGAAGAATGAAACAAAAGTGAAACTAATCATGCGTCATTTGTGTTGTTAAGTATATTACAAAAAGAATATAAAAGGTGTTTAGAATATGTCGACCTATATGCCCTTTTCGACTACTAAGTATTTTAAACGTGTCTTTCCATTGTGAAATTCTATATGATTACCATAAGAGATAACCCAAAGCACGCAAGACCTGTTTATTGCTTTATGTTCGACTCTGTAGAAGTAATATTAACTTCCCCTTTGAAATATATAAGTGGTAAAACCTGTATAGATCTATTACAGACAAATGCATTGAGCTAACACGGAAGATTTTTTCTATGTCATAGATGAATAATAACTAGTTTAGTATTCTTTTGGTTTTGCATAGATACAAATTACATTAAATGTCACAATAGTAGTTTACTCCATGTGTTGTAACACGAAAGGTAGATCGTTAAAATATTAAAATTAACTGTTTTTGAATTGTGATTTATTTGTGTTATCTTCTAAAATATTTGGTTTTCAATATTTCTAAATTGATATCTGTATGGATGAGACAACATATAGATAAGTGTATATTGAAACTTTGCGACCAAACCAGACGCATTTTCAATTTAAACCAATTAACTATTTTATGGTTTGTTGTAAAGGATTCTGCATTATTTTAAAAATACATATTTATTCATTTGTATCAAAAGTTCAGCTAACGTACAGAAACATTGCATCTCTCGAGTGGAGCAAGATAATATTCCGACTGTCTTTATTGAAATCGTTGATTTTGATTAACCTACCGACGGGACTACAATTGTGCAAAAAAAAAAAACAGACTTAGTTCTTTTATAGATTATTTGTTTTATTAACGTCAGCCGACCGTTTCGTCTACGTTCGAATCAAACAATGTTAAAAAACCAAATACAGTACAAAGTTGAAGAGTTACGAGGACCACACATTCCTTTAAGTTTTACCAAATACAGCTAAGGTATATTCTTGAAGTAGAAAAGCCTTATTATTTCAAAAATTCAAAGTTTTGTTAACAGTCAACTTTGATGTAGGAGTCGGTAATTGAGTGTCTTATTAATTTATTGCATTTATCGTTGAAATTAAGGTTATATTTTGTTGATGTTTTCACTTGACTCAGCTCTAATCGGGATTCATATTACTGAAAATATACATAACATTTTTTTTATTTTGAGAATATCCTTTCTTTACCCCCGTTTATTGTTGGTACTTGTTGCTTGGGCTATACTATAGCTATATTGTGTTTGGAAACATTGTTTCACCTTTTATGGTATCATTGTCAGATTATCTTCGTTCCGTGAGTATGTATATATATATATATATATATATTCGGTCATAGCGTTTTCGTTTTGTGTCATTTATTGTGCAGCCACATCTAAACTAGCTTTCAATTGCCTTTTCACCGTATAGGTGCATTTATTTTTCTTTCAAAATCAAAATCTAACAAGGAAGTTCAAGCTTTGTGAAAGTAAAGTATCGATAGGTTTAGAAAGAGATTTGAAACATAAACGTATAGACATATTGTGTTCATGAATGAAGAGGCTAAGTAAGTGTTTGGTTTATTTTATATCATTATGTAAAAAAAAATAACTATATGTAACTCATATTAATTCATGAACGAATAGACTAAGATAATAATTCTTGAATGAAGATTGCTACATGTAAGGCGTATTTTAAGATGATTTAATTATTTCATTCAGTTTCTTTTTTATGCTCGTCTAACCGTGTATATTTGTCGTTTATTTACTCATATTGCCGAATATAGGCGTAAAACCTTCAAATTTGAAGGGTTTAATATAGCAGAAAAAAATAGCATTTGAATAATTTCAAATTTCATTTTTGTTCATTACGTCATCGTTTACATTACACCTTTTAACGCATGACTTGGTAAAAATAGTGTTTCATGGTTTGTATTAGTGACTAAAATTAAAAAATAAATTGCATTTATTGTCGAATCAATTGGCGCAGATTTCGAAAAAGCATGATACATATCACTCGATATGTCTTTCGTCTCAATTGCGTTAGGATCATATACTATTTGGTATTTGAAATTAGAAACAAAGTGTTTTTGGTGATGTAATTCAAATCTAATTTTTCTATAAGATGGAGGTAATTAGTAACATGGTGATTCCTTAAGGACAAAACGATATTGTAATTCATCAAATACACATAAATAAATCAGTAGTGACCAAGGACAAGGTGAGGTGTACAGAAGAAAATGTTGTTTTATGTTAGAAATATTTTGAGATCAATATTACAATAAGCGCGTACATGTACATGATGAATATTCTCTCTCGAGGAACATTTGTTATGTTTAAATATGTACACACAATAACATCATCTTGTCACATTAGAATGAATAAAACTAAATTTAACAGGAAATATGATATGCATATTCTGTAGTACGGGATTTTAAATATCGTTTTAATGCTACTTAAGAGTTAGTTTCAATGTTTGACCAAGTGTTTATATGATCCCCAACACCATACTAGCAAGGTCACTGCACAGATAATGTGACTCTATTCGTTTTTTTCTGAATTGATGTTTAGTAATTAAAACTGTAAGCATACATTAGAAAACATCAATACAATTTAACAAAGAAGATGTGGTATGATTACCAGTGAGACAACTCTCCACACAACACCAAACATGACACAGAAATTAAACCAGTTTACACATGTTATACATTTATGAATAAAATCTATTTAAAGCATTTAAATGCATTTCGAAGTCTAAATATATCCCCAACGACATACACCGTGTACACTTTGGTATTGTTTTGTTTGAATTTTTCAACACACATTTACATAAAAATCATATCAGTGTCATCCGTGTGATTGCGTAAATAAACTTTTCAAATTAAGCACACTCCTACTTAAATATAAACAATAATTGATATTTTTCTATTCAGTATTTGATATAAGCTTTGCTACTCAATTCACCTGGATCATCAGTAAAGTCTAATTTTTCCATAGGACCTAGAATAATTATGCCGCTGTCACAATTTGTAACAGTGATGAACATATATTCTATATTTTATCCGTTACTAAATCGATCTATATACAGATTCTGGAATGTATCATGGAAATATTTTATTTGAATAACCTTCTTACGTTAATATTTTTTTTTTATTTGAAAAAAGATTAAACACCACTTAGCTTATAAATCATAAAACATTGAGACTAAAATGTGTTTGTTAGATGTCTTTATTGTAATCATTATCAGAGAACATGTGTACATAAGGGTATCGTACTGTACTGTTTTTTTTCAGCTTTTTAAAAATTGAAAATCTCAGTGAAACACTCAGCAGCAGACATAGTAAAACTCAAATTAAGTAAAGTTTCCGAAAAGGAAAACATTTACAAGTATAAAGTTATGATTTCACAGATTTCATTCAATCAAAGTAATAAGCAGAACCACTTTTGTTATGTGTTGTTCTAACCAATAGCTGATATATATTTTTGAACCATAAAATTAGCAAACCATTTGACAAACTAATAAATAAATAAGCGATTATAGATTTGCGATAAATTATAAACCTGAAATGAATGTACACTCCTTAATATCAACTTAGAAATACATGTGTTTATGTGGTTCAGGTAGAGAGATAAATAAGATGTAGCAAACAAGACAGCCAGCAGCCGTCCTACTAACAAAATAATTAATCTAGAGGCTTATGTCCTTATAGACCTGATAGACAGATGCCCATTCATGGTCAAGGTAAACATAATTTGAACACTGGCCAACCACTTGCTCCTTTCTTAATCAACGTAATAACAGCAGATGCAAAGAATGAGTCTTACAAAAAACAGACGATAACAATGAAATTAACTGCGCAGTATTGATCGATAATACATACAAAAACACAAAACTAGAACAAGCGTTACACTGAAAAAGTAATCAAATACTAGATGCAACATTGGTTTTGATCATGATGAAGATAAATATTATGTTTTCAATCAACATAAATTCTCCCGTGGTACATCAACAGCCTTTGTAAAAGAACCGTCATTAACAATGCAAAAGCCAATGGCAGTGGGAAAAAATAAACTGTCAAAATTTCTTAATTGAAAAAACTCAATCATTTCAATAATGTAGTATAAGTTGCAAAACACTGTCATAAATCAATGATTTAGGGATAGCATGGAAGAATTATAACATTTTTTTTACTCATATTCAGAAAATGGATCTAGACAGAGTGTTTCATCAGCATGCAGTCACATGGATAAAGAGTATTAACGTGGTTTTATACTTTATTTTTAAATTTGTAGTTTCCCAGAAGGAAGGTTTGTTCAGTTTAAGTTTATGAAAACTAAAGTTTGAATACTAATGTAACGCTAAATCGAATCACAATTTTATGTCATGTTTTGAAGAAAAATTATACAGACGTATGATAGAACAGGAAAATACCACTGTAAAATTTATTCTCATAAAAATGGAAGACTCACTAATAAAATTATGGTGAAACTGGAAACGTAAAAAAAAATAGACAACAGTCTATTGAACTAAACGTAGACAACTAAAGACTGGCCATCTCGAACCCAATCAAACACCGGAGTGAACTCAAGCATTCTGGTTGCATTTTATTAACAGATTGTACACCCTATTCGGAAGTAATCACACCACTCATGAAAGTTTTATTGACGTGTATGTTGGAATTTCGATTTCAATAATCAGTGTATTCAAAGGGCATGGCAACTGCCATACAAATATACTTGAAAACAAGACAGGAATATGATTACCAATGACAAAATAGCACATCGCTGATTTTACGATGACCAAATATAAGTTACCGTCAACCATTAGCAATTATTAGACGTTATAATCAGCAATAAAAGGATTGGTTTGACAAAATGACATAATAAAACAACGATACGAAAAATAAAATGTAATGTCTTCAAAGAATGAAGAAAAGCACCGGTATACTATTCAAAATGTCAGATTCAAAACATGTTACTCACTTACTTCACTTCCCTTATCTAAATCATTCGTTGATCAATCTAGATATTCTGAGACAGCTTGATTGTCGGCTGTCTAACGTGTAGTGGCTAATGTTTCAAGCATGTTGATATTGACCCAAAATGTTAAAAAAAAGGTTTGAGCTCCCAAAGGCAACATTTAGTCATTAAAAAAAAATTGCTATCATTGTTGTATACCATTTGGTCACATAGATCTTTACAGGGTTTAGTATTCATACATTCCTCGATGTCACATTTTTTGTGCTTTGAAAATCCTGAATGAGGATAAATCCAGAAAAAAACGCTTTAGTCTGGTGAAATTTCAAAAAGGTATTTTAATTATAAACTAAATCATTTTTCTATGCAGGAGAACTACGTCTTGTTGGAGGTGCATGTCAGATGCAGGGACGAATTGAAATTTTTCATTCTGGAATATGGGGAACTGTTTGTGATAACGGGTTTGGTTATAGCGATGCTGTTGTTGTATGCAGACAGTTAGGGTCAAGGTATAAGCTTAGTTTTGACTATTTTCATACATCGACAGTATATGTCCACAATTATCCTGTGCCCTGGATCACAGCGGTATTTTAAATTTCAGAGGACCACCCCATGTAGTTTGTTTTCTTCTTTAGAACAATGTTTATTAAAAACGCTTAACTAAGACTATGGGTGATGAAATAGCGATATATTAAACGACATCGAACTTGTCTGACACGAATCATAGTTATACATAAACCTAAACAAAAATGCATCAAATGTAACTAACATATACGCCATGATTCCCTGGTTACAAGCAAAATATGTTTAAAAGAAGTTTAGGTGTAAATCCATCAGAGTAAAACAAAAACCATATTCGAATATTATCAACCAAGGATTCTAGTAAAGAGGAACAAAACAACCGAAATATAAAAAACACAGATAATAATCTCAAAATGTTCATTCAGAGGCTATAAAATATCAAGAAAACAAAAAATAAATAACCAGCTATACCAATTCGGAAGGACATTAAAACAGGAGTCAACAAAAGTTAAAATAGAAACTAATCACATTATACATACTAATGGAAAATAGTTGTTATCTAAGTACCCTAAAACACATCAAGTATCGAATGTGTCTGTATTATTACACTCTAACGATCGTCAATGCAATACAACATGAGTACAACGATCAACCCTATGCAGCTGAATAAACATATTGTCTAAAAATTAGACGAATGATATCAAAGGGACATTTAAACATTAAAGTCGAAAATTACACAACACGTATTGCACTAAACATAATGTATAGCTACAGACAAACAGTCAAACAACAGTCTACAAAAAAAGTAAATCGAAGATTAAGTAGCTAAAACAACTAAAAACATAGTAATTTGGATAAATATGTTTAATTGTTATAAATCAAATATAAGAATTAAAGTCAAATCGGTAAACATGAAATTGACAGCTAGTGTACCTTTAAGAGAACTTGAACAAAATATACTTGTATGTACTATATGCTTTATAAATTAAATAAACGGCATAAAACGATGTCACTTTTGTGACACACAATATTTACTTCGTTTGTGGCTTCCTCTTAGCTGTCGTAAATTCATTGGAGGTTGGTGTTATTCTGAGGTTAAAATGTTTAATGCACTTACTATATTTACTATTTATATATCTGAGCTGAGAGTTCTTGCGTTTGTTTGTATTGTATATTATGTGAAGTAGTATTGCTTTTTTAGCGATATTTTGAATATTGCCATAAAAGTCAGATATTTTGATATCGATAATTAAAAACTGTACCAAGTCAGGAATATTGCAGTATCGTTGCTATCAAAATAGTTCGCTTCTATATATTATGTCGTTTGTGTTTGTTGCAGTTCCCATATTTTTTCTGGCTAAATCTATTTATGACTAATACATGTAGTAAACAGCGGTAGCGTTTGCCTTTATTTATAGTTCCTGGACAAATGTTCAGTTTTATACATCTGCTGACGGGATAGGACAAATTTGGCTTGATGGATTAGCCTGCAGTGGAACTGAAACAGAATTAAGTAGATGTGGACATTCCGGTTGGGATAACCATAATTGTAATCACAATGCCGATGTTGGAGTCTGGTGTTTCGACGCATCTGATGGTAATCATGCATTTATTATCTTTTTAAACCTTGCATATTTTACACAAATATAATAATACTTCTAATTTATTGTTTCCATGTTTCTTTTGTAACTGATGTAATACAAACTCATTACAATGCAATCTCATTGTTTTCAAATTAAACTACTTATTAAGTTAAACCAGGTGCAGGCAACAACTTTCTTCTATGTCCTAAGGAAAAAAAAAACATTATTTAACATCGTTTCGTTAGTTTGATGTTGTCAGTTGTATTGAGTACCCGTGTTGACCTTACTTTGAAGTTCGATGTTATCATTTATTTTGTTTTTAAAAAAATAGTATGAACTTAGTGAAAATATTTTTAAATATAAAATTGAGAATTGAAATGGGGAATGTGTCAAAGAGACACCAACCCGACCATAGAACAGACAGCAGCAGAGGGTCACTAACAGTGATACTGTTTTGAAAAATCGACAAAATCAGTAAACATGGTAAATTCTCAACGGAAATTTGATTTAAAAGACTTTACTACATTATGGCATTATTATATAATTCTTAACGAAAAAAAAAAAAAAAACAATTGCAACAAGACAGGCAATTTAAGAATAAAAAGTCCATGAAGAGTAAGACAAATCACCCATCACAGAACTAAAATGCAAAAAATAGTTTCTTGCCCTAATTAATCATTATGTTTGTGTATGTTTCATATAAAAGGTGATCTCCGAATAATTGGTGGAGCTGACAGTGGTAGATTGGAAATATACCACATAAATTCCTGGGGAACCATTTGCGATGACCATTTTACTATATACAATGCAGTAGTTGCATGCAGGCAATTAGGGTTAAGGTAACGTGTTTATAAAACAGGAAAATATAATAATTTCTGCTTGAATAAGTCATTTTCATGGAGTAAGGAGGTATGTGAAAATCACTCGCTCATATTTGCCTTTTGTTGAACTTTTAAGATGCCTAATAATTATATCATAATATAACATGACTCATTTATGACATACATATACAAGCGTTTACCTAATTAACTCATTGTAAAAGATAGAATAACCCAGCAAATATAGTTCAAACATGCAGTTGAACAAAGTTTTATAAATAAATGGTCGAATATTCCTTTGCATCATGCATGTCCTTCTTGCATTTGATTTTCCACAGTTCAAGCTTGTAAGCGTAGCGATGTTGTAGAACCGTCGACAAGAGAGAAATCGGACTATCAGAATATCAAAAAAGTATGAGAGGTCCCCGTAAACAATAAACCTGTCTTTATACAATAAACTATTGTCTTAGTCTAATCTAAAAGTAGTAAACTGATGTTTGAATTGCATCAGCATTGAATTTAAAAACGAATATAGGAGACAATCAAACTTCGTATAAATCTTAAGGCGTATTATACAGGAGAGAAGTATTAGTGATATTTTCTGATAGTTTTGTCTAACTTTCGTATGCACTATCCCAATAGGAAAAATATAACTACATGATTATTTTTTAAGATTTTATGGACCACATGAGCTAAAATTATATCTTGATTATCTCAAGATTTCGTCCAATAAAATAGTTCAATTTTCTAACAAAAATAATTATTTTTCTTCTTTTTAACTCACCTGGCACAAAGGGCCAAGCGAGCTTTTCTCATCACTTGGCGTCCGTCGTCGTCAGTCGTCCGTCGTCGTCTTGCGTCAGCGTCCGTCGTCGTTAACTTTTACAAAAATAAATCTTCTCCTCTGAAACTACTGGGCCAAATTTAACCAAACTTGGCCACAATAATCATTTGAGTATTTAGTTTTAATAATGTGTCTGGTGATTCAGTCAACCAAACCAAGATGGCCGCCATAGCTAAAAATAGAACATTGGGGTAAAAGGTAGATTTTGGCTTATAACTCTGAAACCAAAGCATTTAGAGCAAATCTGACCAAGGGTTAATTATTCATCAGGTCAAAATTTATCTGCCTTGAAATTTTCAGATGAATCGCACAACCCGTTGTTGGGTTGCTGTACATGAAGTGGTAATTTTAACCAAAATGATCAGTTGACCCCTTAAGGAGTTATTGCCCTTTATAATCATTCTTTACCAATTTTTCGTAAATTTTTTAATCTTATACAAAAATCTTCTCCTCTGACAAAACTGGGCCAAATTTAACCAAACTTGGCCACAATCATTATTGAAGTATCTTGCTTAAAATATGTGTCCGGTGACCCGGCTAACCAACCAAGATAGCCGCCATGGCTAAAAATAGAACATATGGGTAAAATGTATATTTTGGCTAACAACTAACAACTCTGTAACCAAAGCATTTAGAGCAAATCTGAAAGGGGTTAAATTGTTTATCTAGTCAATATTTATCTGCTCTGAAATTTTCAGATGACTTGGACAATGGGTTGTTGGGTTGCTGCCCCACAATTGTTTTTTTTAAAGAAATGTTGCTGTTTTTGGTTATTATCTTGAATATTACACAGTTACTTTTGCACAGGTACTATTTTTGTACTTAAAGTCTGTAGTACTTGAAATTTACTTGTAATATTTAGTAATATTCCTTTACTATAAAATTATTGTAATATTTAGGTACTTGTATTTTCCAGTACTTGATTTGTACTTAAAATATTAGTACAAAAATGATACCAACAATGATCAGTATTCCATGTTTGAACATCATAACGTCATGAGATTTGAAAAAGACAAACGTTCAAAATTCTGAAAATGTAACCGTGCTACCAAAAATCTGTAGTACTTAAGCTTCAAGTACAAATCAAGTACTTTAAAATGTAGGTACTTAAATATTACAGTAATTCGTAAGTAACACATTAATACTGAATAGTAAAAGTAAATTTCCAGTACTACAGATTTGTTGTACATAAATAGTCACTATGCAAAAGCAGCTGTGTAGTATAGATAGAGATAAACTGTAAACAGCAATAATGTTTAGCAAAGTAAGATCTACAAATAAGTTAACATGGCCAAAATGGTCAGTTGACCCCTCAAGGGATTATTGCCATTTATAGTCAATTTTTAACAATTTTCATTAATTTGGAAACGGGCCAAGTTTATTATAGATAGAGAAATTTGTAAGTGGCAAGAATGTTCAGTAAAGTAAGATCTACAAATACATCACCATCACCAAAACACAGTTTTGTCATAAATTCATCTGTGTCCTTTGTTTGTAAAATACATGTATGCACATAGACCAAGGTGAGCGACACAGGCTCTTAAGAGCCTCTAGTTTATAAGGTGTTTCTATGTTTACAAGCTTTAACTACCACTTCCCTTTTCTCTGGTAGAAAGATGTCTGAATGCGATAATACCATGTCTCTTCTACTTTTCTACTTCCGATATAATATGAGATAATAGCTGAGATAAGTTGTAAGGCAAGAGGGGAGGGAGCTAAAGACTTTATTCTTAAAAAATGAATCGTCGAGTTTTCTTGTTATGATAACAATACTGCTTTATTAATCATCTTTATTGTGCAAGAACAACGCATTCCACATATGTGTGTTATTACATAACCCTGGTGCTGTAGTGTATGCCCTCAATATACTACACATAGGCAGTACAATTGTTTATCGAATGATCGTATTACGTTGCTACTTATCTATACATCCCTCGATTTCAAATGTTTTGTTCTTACCGCTCATGTTAAGAGTATTCAAAATTTTTCATCGGACGTAAAAAATGTAAATAATGTTCATTCACTGTTTATCATGCTCCATAAAAATTGACCATGGCACTCTCTGATACTACATGTCAAATTTGAATGCCGCTATTGTATTTTTGTGGTATGCATATATGATAAACCTGCAATAACCACAGATATTCATTGATAATGAGTATGCATTTAATGGTTAAACACGTTTTCCATCTATGTTCTACTGCTTTTTTGTAACTTCTTATCTTTGGTATTGTCGATTGAAATTTCAAACATTTAGTTATTATTATTTCGAAGTAGACGACCATGTATCTGTAAAAAGTGATTAGTTTTCTTGTAATACATTTTAATTGAACATTGTTGTTGAAAGACCTTAAAAGTATAAATGCGTTTTTTAAAACATTAGAAGTACGAATGCTGCGTTTTATACAGCCGGTAATGGTAAAGGAATGATATGGTTGGATGAAGTTAACTGCACAAAAACAGCAGCTGGTCTAGACATGTGTAGGCATTTAGGTTGGGGGATTCATAACTGTGGACACAGCGAAGATGTTGGTGTCAGATGTTATGGTGGCTATGAAACATTTACAGGTATTGTAACCGATTTCTAAAAGCGATCAGACACAAACACGTCTACAAAGTCAATTTTTCTCGTATAATGTAATAATGGTATATAAAAAAATAAAATGCAGTATGATTTTGAATGACAACTCTCCATCAAAGACCAAACGACGCAACAATATGTCACTGTCTAGCCTATAATATTGAGTAAGATCCATACCGTATAGCAATCTATAAAATACTCGGAATTGAAAAACAAATCAAACGAGAAAACTAAAAGCCAGATGTATGTACTAAACTCTATGGGTTGACGCTTCGCGAGAGACCATATTATACCTGTCAATTATTTGTGTTTTTCTTCAAATTAAGTTAAGAGGGGACTGATTATCATTGATATAAATATGTCAGGTAAGTTTTTATAACACATTTCAATTACAACTTAATGTAATTTCAAACTGGGAACCAATAAAGTTTGTAAAATTATATAAAAAGTCCTGAAATAAAATAAAACTCAAGTTTAAAGCAAAATTACTAAATTACAATTTTAATACAACGCTAATAGATTGAAGGCCAATCAATAAACCAAAGACAAACATGGGAAGAGATAAAACACACAACAACAAACAATACACAAATAATACTGAAAACTACAAAATAAATGAGAAACATGGATCTCGAAAAACGAGGTCTACGTCAGAGGGTTAACGAATTCGGTAGTCATTTTCAATTTTGCATTGATCGTAGGTGATCTACGTCTTGTTGAAGGAGACATACCTCGAGATGGACGTCTAGAAGTGTATTATAATGCTCAATGGGGAACTGTATGCGATGACAATTTTGATATTGTGGACGCACGAGTTGCATGTAGACAGCTGAGATATAGGTACATTCTTTTACAAAAAAACCCAAAAAATCAGTATATATTTTTTACGCTAAAGTTGATGATATATTATACGCATTTTCCTAAATTTAGGCAGATTAAGCAAATATTTCTTGCATATTAAAGACTAGAGAATATTGATGAAAACGGTAAACTATTCCCCTAATTGTCCTGAATAAGGAACACAAATCATAGCTTGGTTTTGAAATGAAAGCTTGTTGGATATTCACAGACATGTTGCTTTCCAACAGGCCACAGACAAAACGATCATGGATTTCTTCTTGTGCAGAGTGCATTGTACAACGTGCGGCATTATAGTTATCTGATGTCTCCGTTAAACCAGAATGTAAATATACACACCAGGCACATCAGAAAGGACCCTCTATATATCATGAGTTACCAAAGACAAAGCTGTGACGCGAAGATATTAGTCTTTTCCTATTTCTTGTCGCCAGGGAATTCTTGCGTCTTTACATTTTCATGAATTCATACAATTATCGTTTAAATCTCATAAAACGTAAAATCACAAAAATACTGAACTTAGAGGAAAATCAATTTGGAAAGTCCATAATCACATGGCAATTTCAAATAACAAAACGCATCAAAAACAAATGGACAAGAACTGTCATATTCCTGACTTGGTACAGTATGTACAGGCATTTTCAAATGTAGAAAATGGTGGATAAAACCTGGTTTTATAGCGCTAACCCTCTCACTTTGATGACAGTCTCATCAAATTCCGTTATATTTACATTGATGCGTTAACAAAACAGACGCAATAAATAAATAGTCAAAATATGGGTACATCAGTCATCATCGTATTACAATTTTAAAAGGGACAATGTAACAGAACACAAAAAAACATCTATCTACAAACACATTCATTGATTTGTGTGTCTGACGTCAGAAAATTTTATACGTCACATAAATTTGGCGTTCAATGTGCATGCAAACAATTTTAAAATTTACAAAGGCAATGTTAGCATATAGGGTTAAAAAATCAAAAGTATGTAAGAATAAATATCAGAAATAAACCGAGATTGAAAATAGTCCAAAAGTTATATATAGAATTTATAAAAATCCACAAATAGTTAATTCCACTTTCAGTCATCATCGTATAACAATTTTAAAAGGAACAATTTAACAGAAAACAAAATCATCTATCTACAAACACATTCATTGATTTGAGTGTCTGACGTCAGAAAATTTTATACGTCACATAAATTTGTCTTTCGATGTGCATACAAACAATTTTAAAATTTACATAGGCAATGTTAGCATACAGGGTCAAAAAATCAAAAGTATGTAAGAATAAATTTCAGAAACATGAGAAACAGACCGAGATTGAAAATAGTCTAAAAGTTATATATAGAATTTATCTAAATCCACAAATAGTAAATTCTACTACGCGATTGAAACATACATTTCGAAGAAAATCGTCATTTATTGTACGTATATCTGCTGCATCTTGTTGAATATTCATAAAAACTAAAAAAAAATGTTGGGCAACCAAATGATGTAATGTTACGTTGAATATTTTAGGAACAATTGATGATACTCGTGTGTATGCTTTTTTTGAAAACCAATGATGGTCAAGCGTTAAGTGCTTTATCAGAAACAAGTCTTGATGACACTGAATATGCGATGGTCTAGGTCAATTCAAATGTGCTTTTAGTGCTAATACGAAATATTGCGTCAAACAATGTATTTACAAAATCAATCGGAGACAATGCGTATAAAAAATTGCATTGAAATATGTCGGGTGGGTTTTTGAAATAGTTCAAATATGCAAGTTTAGCTTTCTGTTATAATCATAGATAAAACTTCAATGATGTATAATACGTTCAAATGCTGAAATTTCGTAAGTGTTTAGGGAGATAACTCTTATAATAAAAAGTATTCTACTAAACAGGGTCAGTCTTAATAGCGCAATAACTATTCGATAGCATATGCAAAATATCTAAGCGACATCTTGCAAAACCACATAACAAGTTTCTTCGTTTTGGCGGAAGAAGACAATAAATCTGAAAAATACAAGGTCTTTCCACAAAAAAAAGAAAAGACCTAATAAAGTCTGCATAAAACTTAAATCGTTTTACACATTTCTCTGTTATCTGCCTTTTAACTAATCGCAAACGATATTGGTAACATCTCTAACGTACATTGTTTATTTCAATAAATATAAAATTCTTCAAGTCGTTTATGTTGTTTTTTTAATTTAAAAAAAACCTCTTATCTGTTTTAAAAAGTTTCAGCAAGTGTACATTTAAAAAATAAAATTGTTGGTTATCAGATATTATCGATCACCAATGGCAATAACACAGATTATATCAAATAATCATGATAAAAAAAAAACATTGGTTTACAGTTATTAACATTCAACACAAATTTGACCTAACGAATTAGACTTGTCATTAAGTGTATAAGTACATGAGCAACACAACATGTGTACTAGTCGAAACATGGTTTGCATGTCCTTCAAAGTACATGAAATCATAACTTTTTTTTGTTTGGGTTCTTGCAGCTTCGTCTGTAGTTTTTATGTTATGCTTTGTGTACTGTAGTTTTTTTTTCTTTTTTTATGGCGTTGTCAGTTTATTATCCACTTATGAGTGAATGTTCCTTTTGTATTTTTTTGTATCTTCGACTCCCTGTTATGGTCGTCTTAAAAACAGATTGTCCACATTTGTATTGTTTCTTTTTATGCATCAATTTAGAGTGCAACAGTATGTACTTCCTTTTGTTCAAATATGGAATCGTCATCAAAATATAAGATTTCATATATCAGACTGGTAGGAACAACAAAACTGACAATGTGTTCACTAATGTGTCTTTTGTAGACGAAAAACTCATTCTTGCGCAGGTACAAAATGTCAATCCTGGTATCTCTAATAAGTTATTTCTAATTAAAAAGATAGCATAACAAGTATCATAAAAAAGGGGCGAAAGATAGCAGAGAGACAGTCAAACTTCCGGAGCACCTGATTTCACTCCCGGTTTTTAGTGGGTTCTTGTTGTTTCTTATTTATTATCTATAACAGTTGATGTAAATGTCGTTTCTTTGTTTACTCCTTGGTTTTGATTGTTATTGTTATTTATCGAAAATAAACTGACATCGTTATGGCTAAACAAGAAAAAAGAGTAACAGACAAAAATAGAACACAATGCACAACAAAGAAAACTAAAGACTAAGCAACACGAAACCCATCAAAAACTAGTGGTGAGCTCAAGTGCTCTGGAAGGGTGAGTAGATCCTGCTTCACATGTGCCATCCTTCGTGTTGTCATCCATTTGATCAATATATTAAATCGTCGCCGCAATTCAGTAATAGAAGTTTTCATATTTCATGATGGTTTCGTTAACAACCAAAATAAACATGCACACTAACTATGTTACCTTTTTGGTGATGAAAATGTATAGCACAGATACCGCAGAGATATATAAACACGGTGGGGCCTCATCAAATACTAAAATCTGGATGGATCAGGTAAATTGCGCTGCAAGTCATACACGATTGGAAAACTGTGGAAGATCTAGTTGGGGAGTTAATGACTGTAATCATAATGAGGATATTGGTATTAGATGTTTCGGAAAGTATATCGGTGAGTATAGTACTTATTTTAGTTTTTTTGTTTTGAATTATTTTTACAGGATGGTATTACCCCTCTCTTCACTAAGGGGCTTCCGCATAATTCAAAATCACTGCTTTCTATGTGCAAACAGCTGGATTTATCAATTGCAACCTATACTCAGATGTGTTTTACGGATTCATTTTTTGGTCTAGCCTTTAAATGTTTTATACCAATTACACCAAATACATTTATGACATTTTATTTTATTTTCTAATTTACAATTGAAAATTGAATTTTTAGGATGTTTTTGTAACATTCGTTAATCAATGTTTCCTGACTGTTTATATTATTTATTTCGACATTGTATCCACAAAAGTATCCTTGATGGCGACTATACAACTTTCTTTTTAGCACGTATAAACAGTTTTGCGTAATGAAATCATATGCCACCAACAAAAAAAAAAAACAAAAAAAAAAAAAAAAAAAAACATAATAAAAGGTTGTGTTTCATTGTCCATTTACCTTCTCAGATCAGTATGACAATTAACTTCAACAACGAAATTAAAGATGATAGTTTTGACAGAGGGTATATTATAACCACTACTAAGAAATTTCCATCCTATGAATGAATATCTTATCTGTGTTTGAAAACATAATGTTTCGTCCTCCATGCTATTCAACATCGTACTTGATTTGACCTATAAACGTTTTTGAATCGAGCGTTACTACTGACACTTTTGTAAACGAAACGCGTATCGGGCGTACATATTTTTTAGTCTGATATCTATGATGAGTTTTTCTATTATCTTTGTCAATACAGAAGAGCCGACTACCTGGCTAATGTTTACATACTACTGCCCATGACAAGAAACCATAGACAAACAATGAGAGAGGACACCCTTGACATGTTCTTACAGATT
Organism: Mytilus galloprovincialis; assembly: GCF_965363235.1. Taxonomy (NCBI): domain Eukaryota; kingdom Metazoa; phylum Mollusca; class Bivalvia; order Mytilida; family Mytilidae; genus Mytilus; species Mytilus galloprovincialis. The sequence goes on along the minus strand of NC_134848.1, from coordinate 47,713,698 downwards.
CTTCATCAAACTGATTTTAAATTGAAAGTTTTTGTAAGAGGCAAATAATGTTTTGAAACTGTAAATATGTTGAATTAGTTCATTTTTTTTATCATATAAGCCATGCAACTCTTGCTGTTGAAAGATGATGTCATGGTAATGTCTGATTGATGGTTGTCGTGTTGGTATTTTTGTGTTCCAATAAATATCATTAATATGGCATTTTTAGTAAATTGACTGTTAATAATTGTTGAAATTTTCCAAACACCGGGTTTTTCTACTCAATATATATATCATTTTGGTCATATTTTGCAAACCTTATAAAATTTCCCGGTTATAAATGCTTTTCAAATTTTTATTATTTGATTTAACATTGGTACTGTTTTGTTTCAAATATCACTGATGAGCCATAGGTTAACAAAACACGCGTTTGGTGAACCATATCACATGATTTGATGTACCATATCACATGGTTTTGATGTTATATTTGTTATTCTCATAGGATTTTGTCTAATGCTTAGTCCGTTTCTGTGTGTGTTACATTTTAAATGTTGTTCTCGTCCTGTATTTAATGCGTTTCCCTCAGTTTTAGTTTGTTACTTCGATTTTGTTTTTTGTCCATGGATTTATGAGTTTTGAACAGCGGTATACTACTGTTGCCTTTACATGTCTGGTTTTTAGTTCTATAAAAAAAAATTACAACTGAAGGTTAGTTTAAATGAATCTTCTGACAAGAACGAGAACTAACTTATTTAAGTTAAACAAATTGAATACCACAAATTAATTTAAGTAGGGCTTATGGAACCTGTAATCCTGTTTAGAATATGAAAATGATTTTATTGGTTAACAGTTGTATTTCATTTTATTATGTTCAGGTGAAATAGCGACGCCATAGAATACAATAAATAAATCATACATTATCTAAAGTTTGATTATTGTAAACAATTAATTCAACTCTTTTAGTAAATGGAAACTGGGGCGAGTGGTCTGTTTGGAGTGTGTGCAGCGCTTCATGTGGACATGCAACTCAACATAGACAGCGATTGTGCAATAGTCCAATTCCGTCTACAGGAGGCAGTGATTGTAATGGCATAGCTAATCAAGCAAAGAATTGCAGTATTTTGAAATGTCCAGGTAGCTATTCTTAAGTCTTATTCAATTACGTATCGTTTTTGAAATTATTAAGGAGAAATGAAAATGCGTTTAATGAAGAAGAAATATACTTAGGATATCTAAAATTGACAGGCATCATCAAAATCGTCGTAACAAAGCTTTAAATTACTATACAGTATAAAATTGAGAATGGAAATGGGGAATGTGCCAAAGAGACAACAACCCGACCATAGAAAAAAAACAACAGCAGAAGGTCACCAACAGGTCTTCAATGTAGCGAGAAATTCCCGCACCCGGAGGCGTCCTTCAGCTGGCCCCTAAACAAATATATACTTGTGCAGTGATAATGAACGCCATACTAATTTCCAAATTGTACACAAGAAACTAAAATTAAGATAATACAAGACTAACAAAGGCCAGAGGCTCCTGACTTGGGACAGGCGCAAAAATGTGGCGGGGTTAAACATGTTTGTGGGATCTCAACCCTCCCCCTATACCTCTAGCCAATGTATATCAGGTGGTTTCCCATATCTTGGATTTCAAAATCTGAATGTATTATCATTGCCAAATCTGACAATTTTGCATACTATGTAACATAAGGAAATCTTTGTGGTATTTGCCTTCTACTTTAATCTCCAAATATGTTGAAATTAACTGCATTTTGTCAGAGTCTTTTAATATCTTATCGATTTAGATTTAGACCGTTAATCTATCTTAAATTTAGAGGTGACAGTGAGACATTAAAAAAAGTATCTAACTGCAAGTATAGGAATTTTCCTTGCACGGGTTTTATAAAAGCGTATTTAAGCTATCGATGTGGCTTCGTCACTTGCTGAATGACAATACTCATATGTATTGTTTGATTAAACATATGTATATTTCATTATACTCCCCCCTCACATGCCTTATGTGGCTTTTTAACTTTTTTTTATTTTGACATCACAGACAAGTGTTCTGAATACAAAACACGATTCTGGTGTACAACAGCCTGGTTTATTTTTTGCATTTAAAAAAGAACCAAATTGAAGCGGCCAAAATTGTTGGAGTAGTTGAAAAGATTTCGCTTAAAACGTATGTCATTCAATTACTATTTGAAGTTCTTTCATTAAATTAAAGTTGACATGTATCTTATGCTTTGTAATTCAAGTCGATGGTGACTGGAGTGAATGGTCTTCCTGGAGTTCATGCAGTGCAACTTGTAACGGTGGTATTCAAGATAGAACTCGGCAATGCAATGCACCTCAACCATCCAATAAAGGACTTAACTGTAATGGAACAACGATAATTAGTCGTCCTTGTAACAACATTTTCTGTGAAAGTAAATTTGTTGCATCCACAGTACTTAATCATGTACCATATCGTTGACTATGAAATTCATTCATTTTTATCAAAATCCTGCTTATAAGAAATTCCACATGGCTTAGCTACATTAATTTCTTTATTTAAAAAGTAACACTTAGTATATTATCTGATAAACTAACTATATAGAAATGAAATACCATAAATAATAATTAAACATAAATATCAGGATAATAACAGCTTGTGAAGAAAATGTATCATTGGAATTTGTATGATTCAATGCTGGAAATGAAATGAAAGGTTGATTATGAAATTGATAGTTGTGTAAGATTTGAGCGAGGGTAAATGGTTAAATGGGAATTGGCGTATGTTGTAATATAACCAGAGTGTAATTTAGTTAGGGTGGTGGTCGATGGACGATCGCAATTTTCATATAATGCATGTAGATATATGGTGATACTCACACTTCTTTCAGTTCATGGACAATGGGGACAATGGCAAGAGTGGGCTTTTTGCAATACAACTTGTGGGAACGGATTCCAAAATCGATCTCGGGAATGTGACAGACCTTATCCAATGTTTGGTGGATCTGAATGCATCGGACTTAATTTCGATATTCAAGTTTGCTCTCAAGACACATGTCCAGGTAAAGTTCAAATATAGATGATGAAAGCCATTATGGGCATCGGTACGGCCGATAACTATTAGAAAAACCCTAACAGTTTGTCAGCTATACAAGGCCCCCATCATGAAATATATAAGACAATTCAATTGAGATTACTAATAGCGTAATTTAAAAAAAAACAAATCGTTTTACATGTACTTAAATTAATTTGTGATATTTTTGATAATATGATCATAAATATATGACATTTCAAACAAATTCTTTACATTAAAACAGTAATACGATGCATATTCATGTCATTTGATATGTTTTCCTTATTTAACGTTACCTTTAATAAACTGCCCTTTCCATACTACAATTGTTTTATGTACTATGTAAATAAACTCATCATAGAAACCAGAGTTGACATTTTATATTTGAGCCCGACACGCGTTTCGTCTACAAAAGGCTCATCCGTGGCGCTCGAAACGATGAAGAGTCCAAATGAAGTGCAAAGTCGAAGAGCATTAAGGACCAATAAAGAAAAACTAAAAGGAAGCATGAAGTTCTTTTATAAAAATTGGATTTAAGATTGTGTTTCCCAAAAAGGATTTGTATTTCAAATATATGGTGAGTAAATATTTGCTTACCTGTTGATACTAAATGTCTGAATAAATGTCCTTGTTACAAGTATTTAAATATACAAAATGTACATACACAATAGAAAAAAAACATAATACATAATTCATAAAGGGGAGATGACAGCAATGTATAAGGAAGTTTATTTAGTATTAAAGTGGTCATTAGTAAGTGTGACTTAATTATTTGCAGGTGCTCAACAACAAATAATAGACAAATCATCCAATTCGTTTTCTGCTGGTTTTGTTGGAGGTGTTGCGGTTGGTTGTATTGTTATCACTGCAGTCATCATTTTCATAGCACTGCTTATATTACGCAGATTTAATCCTGAGAAAGTTTGTGAGTTTATTTGAAGCATTATTTTTGGATGTAAAAATTGTTACATCAAATAAAATGCCTAAACTAAGATTTAAGAGTTGACTACCTAAAGATCACTTTTACAGGCTAAAATCGAATACAGTTTACCCTTACATTATACAATCTAAAATGACGAAATCACAATGACAAATGCAGGCAAAAATATCTGATTTCAGAGGAAGGAGTTCCTTAATTTCACTTGGAGTGTTGTTTTATTGGTAGTAATATTCTGTTTACAGTTATGATTTTTCTACTCTGTACACTACACTTCCATACAATCTTATAAAGAAAAAGTTTTTGTATTTGATAAAATGGTCTTTCGAAAAATCTCATTGTAATTTTATTTGCTGTAACTCGTTTAAAGCATTTTCTGTAACGAAAAAGGAAAGTATGCTAGATACACTTACTGGAAATGTGAGGATATGATTGAAGCTTTAGATTTTCTGCTAGATAACATTTTTTGTACGTTTCGGCGATAAAGTGTATCGTCAGGTAGTAGGTATTCCTATGGGCACCAATTGTGCCCCTTTAATAGCAGATTTATTTCTATATTGCTATGAATCTCAGTGTATGACCAAACTCAGTAAAGACCCATCATTGTTATATTTGGTTGATACATTCAAAAATACCTACCGTTATATGGATGATATTTTTTCGTTGAATAATCCAGAGTTCTCTAAATATACTTCAGAAATTTACCCAAAAGAACTTACTTTAACTAAATCTAACATAAACAGCAGCATTTGTCCTTTTCTAGATTTAGACATTTCAATTTCAAACGGGAAACTTCATACTACAATTTACGACAAAAGAGACGATTTTTCATTTTCTATTGTTAATTTTCCTTTTTTAGACGGCGATGTGCCTTTGGCTCCATCATACGGTGTTTATATATCCCAACTCGTTCGGTTTGCCCGTGTGTGTTCTGATGTCATAGATTTTAACAAACGTAATCAATGGATCACTGGGAAATTGTTGTGTCAGGGATTTCGATACCATAAATTACGTAAAACTTTTACTAAATTCTTTCATAGATACAAAGATTTTATTAGTAAATTTGGCTATACCTGTAGAAATCTTATTAAAAATGGTATTTCACATCCTAAATTTTATGGTAATATTGTACTTAAAGCGGGGAAATCACTGTGTGATCCGTGTAAACTCATCGAACCTTTAAACTAACTTATAAGTAAGGGTTATCGTACCAACATTGTAATTAGATCTCTGAATATAGTTTACATTGGCACTAATATCGATTTTGTCATTAGCAAATTAAAACATAACTAAATTGTATCTTCTTTTGAGGCGAGATGTATAGAGACACAGACACGTTAATTTTTATCTCTATAGAAGTCGCTCCTCACTATCCTACTACCTGTCGATACATTTATATTTGGCATTGCACAAGTCATGTCTTCTCTGACTGTTAATGACGTTAAAATACTAAATCCCTTGGATGTGTTTTAGTTGATTTTAGTCTCTGATGCATGATTTTTTATTATTAATTGGTTATGGCTTTTAACTAGCTGTCAGTAACTGCGAGTACTCTCAAATCGTATTTTCTTGTTAATTCGACCTGTTGATACTGTTTATAATGTTTTTTTGTTATTTTATATTTATATGGATCTTGTCTATACACCAGCTTTGATTATTTGGAATATCTTCAAATTTTCACTTATTCTTACTACATTTGTATAAACTTCAAGATTTACCTGTATTTTTTAAATTTTTTTTAACCGGTTTTTTTCTAAAGTGAATATTGATCAATATTTTCGAAGGGTTAAATATTTCATAGTGGTGTCTTACCATGGTTTTGTTTGGACTTGTTTGTTTGCTTTTTGTCCAATTGATATTTTATCGTGTGTTTTTCTATGTTGTGATGTTATGCTATTGTTTCAGAAAAAGGGAGAAGGTTTGGATCCATTAAAACGTTTAATCCCGCTGCAAATGTTTGCACCTGTCCTAAGTCAGGAATCTGATGTACAGTAGTTGTCGTTTGTTTATGTAATTTATACGTGTTTCTCGTTTCTCGTTTTTTTTTAATATAGATTAGACCATTGGTTTATAAGCAAATAAAAAGAGACACATATTTTGCATAGTTAATCAGTTTGTTTGGTTATTTAAAATAAATTTGTTGAAGATGAATATTACGCTTTTACTGTTTAATGTTCCTTTTTCAGTAAAAAGAAAAAGAAATGAATGGTAAGCCTTGTATATTAATAAGATATAAAACTAAACATTTGTGAAGTTTTGTTGATATGTTTCCTCATTTTCTGTCAACCTTAAAATTTTGTATAAAGTAAGTGTGAAGGTAAGTTCAATATCAAAGAAATATGTTGTGTACTATTATTTTCAAAATATTAAATAAGTGTTAACTTTTTTTAATTAAAACAATTTCGAGGCGACATATGTAATATAGTTAACCAGACTTTTCGGTTAATACACTCGGGACAAAGTGGATAGCTGGGGGATGAAGTCCGTTTATGTAACATGCATATGTGTAAATTACGTTTCCATTCATTTGACATATCAACAATCAGAGGGGAGGAGAAGGATACAACAGATACAGTTAAGTCGGCCTCATATTTAGAAATTGATAATGAGGGTCGATTGAAAACAAAACTTAACTACAAAAGAGATGATTTCAGCTTTCCAATTGTGAACTTTCCATATCTAAGTAGCAACAGTCCAGCAGCACCTGCATACGGTGTATATATCTCCCAACTGATACGATGTTGCCGTGCTTGCATTTCCTATCATGATTTTCTTGATAGAAGGTTGTTGCTCACAAGGAAGCTATTAAATCAAGAGACAAGAGTTCCAAATGGTGAAGTTGAAATAATCTCTTCGTAAATTTTACGGCCGCCATGACGAGTTGGTTGACCGTTATGGCATAACCGTTTCCCAAATGATATCGGATATGTTCCTTACGTCGTAACTACAATCCCCTTTCCTTTCATGAATGTGACCTACCGAATTAGACTATTTACCGGATTTGTCATCTCATAAACAACACGACGGGTGCCACATGTGGAGCAGGATCTGCTTACCTTTCCGGAGCACCTTAGATCACCCCTAGTTTTGGTGGGGTTCGTGTTGTTTATTCTTTAGTTTTCTATGTTGTGTCATATGTACTATTGTTTGTCTGTTTGTCCTTTTCATTTTTAGCTATGGCGTTGTCAGTTTATTTTCGATTTATGAGTTTGACTGTCCCTCTGGTATCTTTCGTCCCTCTTTTGTATGTCTCATGTTTTCACTTTTATCATTTCACTTGGACGATATATGTATTATTATTAAACTCCTATTTAGCCAAATAGTATGAATAAGAGAATGATATTTTTTATATTAACTTTGAATAAATATTAGTCTGATTTATGTCCAAACAAAATATGTTTGTAGTATATTTGTTAATGTTTAATATTTCCCAGTCAATGTTTTATTGTTTTTGCAGTCCTGTTATAATTTGGGAAATGTGAAAATCTTAAAGAAAAAAATCAAGTGTTGAAATCTGATCCTTTCTTGAATCTCAAACGCTTGAGACTGAGCATTCGTGATGTAGTTAATTAAACAAAAGCACATCTCACGCCAAACAATATTAGTCCTATTTGCATTCATTCGACAGCTATT